>NC_064622.1:42993312-43296342 GCF_023898315.1 Schistocerca nitens
ATAAATTTCGTAATTTTTTTTTACAAAGGGAAACAGGAAATAACAACTGGAACTCAAATCAAAAGAAAGTGTCCTTTTTTCCTGTTTCATTAATCTCTATTCATTTTAGCGATTCAGATAGAAGGGACATACAAATTACCAAAAATACATAAGAAAACTTCGGTTGTACTTTGCAACGAAGTGTATCTTTTATCGCTTCCATGGTTCGTGAAGAGCATTTTCTGTTGCATCCAAAACCGATGATACGTTATCGTCTACTTCCACTCAAAGAATGTGTATGGGCATCATTTCCTACAATGACGACTTTATCTCTTCTGGAGTCACAGACGGACTGAACCTGTTTCTTCTTTTCCTTTTCTTCTTCTTCTTCTCCCTCTTCTTCTCCTTTTTCTTCTGATTCGTCATCGTCTTCATTCTCGTCATCTGTAACAGCCAAATTTTCAACGTCGCTTAAGCCACCGCAGATTTCCACACAATCGTCAAAGTGTAAAACATAATCAGATGCCACATTTACTTTTACGTCAGGAAGATCTCATGAACCATAAGCAGCGAGTTTATTTCTTCACGCAGATGTTGTGGCTCCTTGATGAATCCGCACTTCTTGAAACAGGTCGAAATCATCACGGGGATAAAATTATTCCACGCTTTACCAGTCATGGTCTCTGCTGACAAAACTTTTCTGTTGAGTTTCTTGCTAACCCTAACGGGGTGTAAACTAGCTCGCGTCCATAGTGGAATACTACACGTGCATCCCGGGTAACGTTAAATGTGCTAGAACGAATAGGCAGCCAGACCAGATATTGGATTTCCTGGCTACAAACATGCAAACAAATCAAAAGAAAAAAACTGTAGAAAATGGACCTTTCCAGGACCAACTGATTAAAAGACTTGACCCTTCAATCCGAGTATGAAATTTAAGCATAGAAGGCATTAGCCGAGCTGAAAGCGAATGCCTATTTAAACTCCTTGTAGATAATGATACTGACGTAGTTCTAATCCAGAAAGCACATACTCCAACTGTGGAAGACCTGCGTAAAAGAGGTAGGATCCATGGCTACGATCTTATGGGTGCTACATATCACGGTGTGCAAGGTGTTGCCACCTATAGGATGCTTGTCTCATTTCGACAAATACAGAAAACGAGATCCATTATGTCTCTACCCAAGTGGAGGAGACCATTATAAATAATATTTACAAGCCACCAAATGTGCCGTGGCCACTGGATCTTCTGCCAATTATGCCCATCCATCGATTTCTGCTGGAGCTTTTAGTAGTCACCACAGACATTGGAACTGAGCACGTGACAATGAACGTAGTACTGCTCTCAACGACTGGACTGAAAATGAAAATCTATAGCTGGTTTATGATACCAAAGGTTTGGGAATTTTCAGGTCAGCCGCTTGTCGAAGAGATTACAACCCGGATCTCTGCTTTGTGTCCCGGGACTGCAGAGGACACCCAGTGCCTATATCCAGAGGTCATACCTAATTTCCCACACAGCCAGCACAGACCAGTAATCCTCAATGTGGAGCTCTCTGTTCCAATAGCGAGATCTGCTCCGCGACCCAAATGGAACTTCCGTAGGGCTGATTGGCGGATTTATGCTGACCACCTAGGTAAACATATCCGTTTTATTACACCAGAACATAAAAACTACCCTCGCTTCGTGGGGCTGTTATTACTGCTGGTAAGAAGTTTATACCTCGTGGGTACAGAAAGGAATGTACACCAGGCTGGAATGAACATTGTGAACAACTTTATGAACAGTATAGCGAAACTGGCGACAGCGATATTGCAGACGATCTCCTCCAAAGCCTTGACTCTGCTAGAAGAGTACGATGGTGTGAGAAAATGTAAACTTCAGACATTCCAGAAGAAAGGCATGGAGTCTTCTGCGTAAGCTTGGCGAAGCCTTCAATAAACCCGGCCAGAAAACTGGTATTTCAGGTAACCAAATCGCTAACCATACGGTTGAAACATCTAGATCATCCCGTGACAAACAACATACTTCCAAAATAAATCAGGAACTCACGTCTCTAAAAGCTCAGTGCCCAAACGAATCCAATTTCTCTTCGCCATTTACACTGACTGAATTGGATGAGACCTTGAAACAAACTAAACGTGGTAAAGCACCTGGTCAGGATAATATACACCCGGAATTTCTAATAAACATGGGTAACGGTGGAAAATATGGCTAGTCCGCTTCTTCTCCAACATCCTAGATAACGGATCGCTGTCCAACGAACTAAAGAGAACAAAAATAGTGGCAATTTTGAAACTAGGTAAACCAGCTGACCACCCTCAAAGTTTCAGAGCAATTTCCATTTTTAGCAGTTTTATAAACTCTTGGAGAGGCTCACCTATAACAGAATTAGCGACCTCATTCTGGAACATATCCCAGCTGAGCAAGCGGGTTTCGGGCCACCGAGAAGTTGTGTGATCAGGAACTGGCCCTAACAACTTTCATAGAGGCTGGTTTCCAAGAAAATGTGATCTGTCGCGTTCGTAGACCTAGCGGCGGCATGTGACACAGTCTGGGGAGAAGAGATGATGTGCAAATTACTAAAAACTTTCCAATGCCGAAAAACTGAGACTCTCATCAACACCTTGATAAACAATAGATATTCCCGTGTTTACTTGGGAGAAAATGTGAGCAAGGAGAGGAAATTAACTAATGGTTTACCACAGGGCTCCGTCTTAGCCACTCTATTATTCAATCTATATATCTCCGATTCCCCAATACTAGGTCAACAAAATTCTGCTACGCAGACGATATCGCTCTTTCTCGTAGAACCAAGGATCTTGGACGAGCGGAGACAATTCTCACAAAAGACCTAGCCGTTATGAGTGCCTTTTTTAGAAAGTGGCTGCTTAAACCAAGTACAAGTAAAACTGAAGTAAGTGCATTCCATCTGATAAACAAACTAGCTAACGCGGAGCTCAGAGTGAAACTTAACGGAAACATTCTTTGGCATAACAAGTACCCTAAGTACCTTGGTGTTACCCTTGACCGCATCCTTTCATATAGAAAACATCTTGAAAACATTGCTGCCAAGATAAAAATTCGTAACAATATTATTCAAAAATTGTGTGGAATGACATGGGGAGCTTCAGCAGATACCTTGCGCACATCATCGATTGCGCTGGTCTTCTCAGCAGCCGAGTATTGAGCTTCGGTGTGGCTAAACAGATGCCACACCAACTTGATCGACGTCCAATTGAACTCCACTATGCTGTTAATAACTGGGGCAACCCGACCAACACCGATTTATTAGGTTCCTCTGCTATCCACCCGCAATCCGAAGAAGCGAGGCCTTGATTAAGGAATATCGCAAGCTACAGGAGAACCTGGAATTACCCTTACGAGAAGACATGCCAGGTTTACGACGAAATAGATTCCGTTTAAGAAATCCACCATCACGACAAGTAGAACAGCTAGATACCAGTAATACTGGGTTGAGAGACCTGTGGGACCAGAGCTGTCAACTGATTGAAAATCGTGAAGAGCGTGGGTGGTTCCGAAAGTATAACGTGATACTGCTGGCACAGGACTCGGCAGGAAACTGTGGGTCAAATTGAACAGAGCTTGCACTGGGTATGGTCGATGCGCAGACTATCTTTACGAATGGGGTGCTACAGACTTCAAATGGGTGTGTTACTGTCTCTTCGGTTTGTGACTGTGGGGCTCCGAACCAGACAATCAAGCACGTTAGAGACGACTGGCCCTTGCGTTCGTACCAGGGGAGTCGGAGCGACCTCATGAAAGCTGATGAAAAGGCCCTTATATGGATTAGGAACATAGATATTGTCATTCGTTAGTTTTATATGTAGTTTTACGTTTTCGTATTCCTGTTATATATAGTATTACTAATGTCATATACCTGTAATTTTAAACTACATGTGAGCCATACGAATAAATAAATAAATAAAAACTGTCTTCAACGCTATCCAGAACAGTCGTCACAGCTTCTTTGAGATACAAAGTTTTAAAATTCTGTATTACCTTCTGGACAAATGGTTGTAATTTCGAAGTGATGCTGTTAGAGATTTAGTCTTCTAACCATTTGTGTCGAGTGATGATATTTTAATGATGAGAGTAGTGTGCCTCGAAAGGCGTTGCTTATTACTGATGGAATACTGTACGTTTTCGCTACGTGCTTTTCTGTCGCTTCAGCCGGCCGGAGTGGCCGTGCGGTTCTAGGCGCTACAGTCTGGAGCCGAGCGTCCGCTCCGGTCGCAGGTTCGAATCCTGCCCGGGCATGGATCTGTGTGATGTGCTTAAGTTAGTTAGGTTTAATTAGTTCTAAATTATAGGCGACTGATGACCTCAGAAGTTAAGTCGCATAGTGCTCAGAGCCATTTGAACCATTTTTTCTGTCGCTTCACATTCTACGGCTTCAGTAACCTGTTTCTTTTCTGCGTCAGTAAAAAACTTGTACCTCTCCGAAGCTATTTTTACAACTGCTCTGTTAGAAACGTACTACATATTAAATATCATTATTCGAATTATAAATCACTAGCATGGTGAACAGTCTTTCATTGTTTCGTCTTCTGGGGAAGTCACACCTTTGGCTGAATTGTAAAAAGCGTATATGCATGGTGTAGTTTGAGTGCGGAGCCCTGCTGACCGATCAAGTAACTGTTCGATTAAAGTTTGACTTGGCTTGGCCAAGAGGATGTTCACACAGACGTACCCTTCCACCGACTCTGGAACTCGGCACTCGCTTTTTGTTCTCGTTGAATTCAGTTGCAGCAGGTATGTTTCTATTTGTTAGATTCAGACACTTCAGTCTTTATGTTTTGCCGTGATGGTCACCTCTAAGGTGCACCTTTCAGGAATTTTTGATGAGAGCGTTGTTTTGGCGTAATATTGTAGTACACGATTTTTCAGTTCTGCAGATAGGTTACTTATTGACTGAGGTTAGAGCTGTTGTTAATTGTACAAGAATCAATGTCGCTATCTCATCAAGCCATTCGTCAGTAAAGTTCGTGGTTCACGTTATTTCTTCACCCACTTAATAATATGAAGGAGATTTGGAAACACATCGTGTTATTTTGTTCTGTTTTTGATAATACGTGGTATTACGTTCCCATGTGGTCCCTTGGAGGATATGTGTGGCTTTGTTACTCGTATTTTCATGCTTATTTATTGACGAATAACATAAAATTATTTTATCTTAAAGCCGTTTGTAAAATTTTGTGATTTTTCATGCTCAGATTCCACGTGCTCACTTATCCATTGCCTATGGTCGTAGTTGATGCGAGCACAATTCACTGAATACGTTTTGTCTTCAGTAGAACTGCTACAACGATAAACCGCCACTGGTAGACAAAACTTTATTTTCTGCTTGCGTATCACAGACTACATAAGGTAGATTTGAACTGCAGAGAACTTCTAGATAACGTCCTACAATACTAAATGTGTAGAGAGTGACTTTTGTGATTGATGCTTCTTACGAATAGATGTTAGGCCACACAAAAAGAAGTCGACATCTGCGTCGCGCGCGTTACGTTTGTAAGAGGAAAGGCACTTACACTCTCTGATTGTGTTACAGTGATTGAACATCTTGGTCATAACTTTGCGTTAGTTAAACATACGTTAAAGACCCTTCATATTTTCCGTTGCAGTATGAAAGTTTTTCCTACTACCGAAAATGATTCTGATAGAAGTCAGATCGCGCAGTTGTTCCTTCATGGCTCAAAATTTTGTATAACGTGGGGAATATTTCCAGGCCATTAATACTGAGCTCATACCAATTATGTACTCATGTTAAGGTAAAAGAGATAATAAGCGGAAAGATTGTAATTGTTGTTTACAGGTCCACTGACTCTGACTTCTGAGCATTTCTTCTCAAGCTAGAGAAGGTTATTGGTTCACTTTATAGGAAGTACCAAAAATTAGTTATATGTGGTGACTTCAATATTAATTTTGTATATGATTTTGTAAGAAAAAGGATGTTGGTTGATCTCTTAAACTCATATGATCTGATGCAGACTGTGTTTTTTCCAACCAGGGTGCAGATGAACAGTAGCACAGCCATAGGCAATATTTTTATTCGTTCTTCATTACTGGATAGGCATTCTGTTTGTAAAAGGGTGAATGGCCTTTCAGACCATGATGCACAAATTTTAACACTAAAAGGCTTCTGTACTCAAACAAATGTTACATATAATTACAAAGTATGTGGGAAAGCTAATCCAACGGCAATAGAGAGTTTTTTAAAGCTCAGTAAGGAACAAGAGTGGCAGGATGTTTGTAGTGCTGATAACATTGATGACAAATATAATGCTTCCCTTAAAACGTTTCTCATGTTCCTTTAGAGCTGCTTTCAATTAGAACGTTCTAAACAGGGTACTAGCAGTAAAAGTCATCCTGGGTGGCTGACTAGTGGGACAAGAATATCATGAAGAACAAAGCGGAAATTATATCAAAATGTTAGAAGCAGTCACAATCAAGCTACAGTAGCCTATTACAAACAGTATTGTAAGGTGCTTAAAAATGTTATTAGGAGGACAAAGAGTAAGTGGTATGCAAATAGAATAGCTAATTCACAGGATAAAATTAAAACAATATGGTCAATAGTGAAGGAAGTATCTTGTCTGCAGGACAATGTCCGCCCCCGGTAGCTGAGTGGTCAGCGCGACGGACTGTCAATCCTAAGGGCCCGGGTTCGATTCCCGGCTGGGTCGGAGATTTTCTCCGCTCAGGGACTGGGTGTTGTGTTGTCCTAATCATCATCATTTCATCCCCATCGACGCGCAAGTCGCCGAAGTGGCGTCAAATCGAAAGACTTGCACTAGGTGAACGGTCTACCCGACGGGAGGCCCTAGCCACACGACATTTCATTGCAGGACAATGTCGATGATATAAAGTCAGTTCGTAGTAAAAATATTTCTGTTACTGATAAGTGAGATATATGGACATTATTTAACAATCATTTTCTGAGCATTGACGGTGAATTAAATAAGAACTTAGTTTCTACAGAGAATCATGTAACTCCCTTCGAAAATGCCTTTCAGAGATTAATCCCTGAAACATTCCTCTGTCATACTGACAAGGCGGAGAACTGAACAGTTCAAATTTCTAGCTGTTGAGATAGATAGTAAACTGTCGTGGAAAGCCCACGCTCAGCATAGGTTAAAGACTTAATGGTGCCACTTTTACTATTCAAATGGTATCTGCAGTAAGTGATAATTCAACATGAAAAGTAGTCTACTTTTCTTATTTTCATTCGTTTATGATGTATGGTATTATATTTTGGGATAACTCTTCCCATTCTCAAAGGATATTTTTGGCTCAGAAACAGGTGGTTCGGGCAATAATTGGTGTAATTTCACGAAACTCTTGTCGACCCCTGTTCACAAGTCTGTGTATTCTGACATTGGCCTCTGAATATATATATATATATATATATATATATATATATATATATATATATATATATATATATATATATGCCAATGTCCAAAATCAACGTTTTTCGGTTATTGGCTCTACGACACTGTTCGTAAGGTCATTGTTTTGGTGTAAAAAAGGCCAATGTCCAGCTCTTTTATTAACAGAGATACAGATTCATTTAGGGCATATGTCCAAACGGAATGTCAGAATAGCATTAATGGGAAGAAAGGCCAATATACACTTAAGGCCGTTTGAAATATATTTTTGTATAAATAATAGGACCAAAGTGCACATTGGCCCTTTTTAACCCGTATGTGTTTGTGACATTGGCCCCCCGTCAAGCAACGTGTACTGACATTGTTGTATAACCTTGTGTTGACATTGTTGTGTAATTGTGTGTTGACACTGTATTGAAATCGCTTGTCGAGATTGTTTTGTAGTGTTTGTTTAAACGGCAGTTAGACCATTGTTACAAAGGTTACAAGATGGCAACAAGAGGGAAAAAGCTGCTACAAATGGGTTTGAGAGAAACTCCAAGCCAAGGTAATGAAAAATTGTATTATTCCTTTTACTTTATTACACTTGACCCTTAAGCATTAGTTTTGTTTGATTTACGCCATAATAATCAGTATAAAATTAGTAATTATTAGTACATTTGTGTTTTAAACAAATTATTAGCATACGCATTCTCTTCGGGTCCGTCTCGGGAGCCCTAGCAACAGGCACTGTCGTGCACTGACGAAGAATTTTTACAACTTAGTGATGAGATTGATGTCACCAGCTCACCACCTGATTGTGGCGATCTAAATGACTTTTCCTCTGATGAGTATTTTCCCTCGGAAGGTAATTCAAGCGATACAGGCAGTGAAGCGAATGGACAGAATGAAGCGAATGAACTGAATGTCGTGAACACACAAATGAAATGAATGCTTTGAGTGAATTGAATAATGACGAGAACGAACAGGACAATTTATTTCAGGAACAAAATGCATCAACATCGAGAAAACGTGGAAGAAAGAAGGTTGAAGGAAATATTACCAGAAAAAGGATGAGGAACCCAAACTCGTGTGCAAGAGAAATAAGGAAGAAAAGAAGAAATGCAGGGTTAGAATATAAAAATGCTACAGGAAAAACGGTTAAGGCCAAAGGTCTTAAAGCAGCCTGTACATGTAGGCTGAAGTGTTTCGAAAAATTCAGTGAAAGACAAATTATATTTGCAGACTCTTACTCATTAAGTAAGGAAGCAAAAAACCAACTCATAGCAGGATTGGTTTGTGATAAAGGTAAAGCTCGCCAAAGATTACGAGATGGTAGAGAATTGGAGAGTAGGCGAAAATTCACTCGCCTCTATTCACTCCATAAATCTAGTGAGCATATTGCAGTCTGTCAAAAAATGTTTTTAAATACACTTGACGCCACCTTAAAAAAAGTCCGAGTTGTAACGGAGAAAAAAAGGAAATCGAACTCAAGTATGTGTGCTGAAGATCTGCGGGGAAAGCATGGGAACCAGCCAAAAGTGTCTCAAAAGGTACGGAAGATTATTCTCGATCATATACAGATGTTTCCTGCCATAGAATATCATTACTCTCGTTCACATACTGCAAGAAAGTACCTTTCACCCGATCTGTCAATTTCTAAAATGTACAAACTATATGTGGACTTTTGTACAGAGAACACCATCATACCCCGGAGTAGGTCTTTCTACAGGCAGATGTTTGTGGAAAATCTCAACTATCAATTTAAGAAGCCCAAAAATGATACTTGCGCAAAATGTGATAAATTTGATGTGATTATTTAATCTACCGACCAAGAAGAAGAACGAATAAATGCTGAAAAGTTGAAAAATGAACACCTTGACTTTGCCGGAGGTGCGTATAAAGAAAAAGATATAGACAAGAAGTTGTCTTTGAAGGACAAAAAGCTAGCTGTCGTTTCCTTCGATTAGCAAAAGTGCCTTGCAACGCCGTTTTTAGTGAATGGAGTATCTTTTTACGAGAGGCAGCTCTGGACCTATAATCTCACACTATATGAGACAAGATGTAATCAAGCTAATCCAAAACAAAAAATGTGCTTCATTTGGGATGAAATCATTGCCAAACGTGGTAGCCAAGAAATTGCATCATGTCTGATGATGTACCTAAACAATGTATTAGACAAAGAAGTATCAGAAGTAATATTCTACAGCGATTGTTTACCAGGTCAAACAAGAAACATCTTTGTTAGCGCAATGTTCCTTTATGTCGTGCAAAAACGTCACGAAGTAGGGCATCCACTTGTTATCCACCATTAATTCGTAGAGCCAGGTCATACTCATATGGAAGCTGACACAAATCATGCCCTTATTGAGAGAGCAAAGAAAAAAATCTGTCGGACCCATTGAAATTCCAAGGGACTGGGTGACCTTCATCAGGTACATACAGTGTGATCCAGATCTTATTGTATTCGAAATGGAGCAAAGGGAGTTCCTTGATTTCAAGTCCCTCATGAAAAACATTTTCATCCACAGGACTGAAAATACCGAAGCAGAAACAGTGTATTGGAACAGTGTTAGGTGGGTTAAATATGCGTTTAATGAAGATTCACATGGCAAGTTGCTGTACAAAACCACTCTTCAAGATAATGTACCGTTCAAAGTATTGGACATAAGTAGAAAAAAAGGGAAACGGCATGGGAGCAAAGACCAAACTAGCCTGCAGCCTATATGAAACCAACCACTTCCTCTGCCAAAAGAAAAATTAAATGACCTGAAACCTTTGATGCCATTCATAAGTAGCAGTGGCGGGATGTACTACGCCACTTTCGTCAATAGTTTGGCATGCACCTCTGATGGGGATGATGACAGTGATTGTGAGTTCGAAGACGACGAACACTAGTGTGTCTTTTAACTGACCGAGTATTATTCTTTATCTCATAAAGTTCTAATTTCTACTTTGTTTATAACTTCAAATGTATGTGTACAAACAAGTTGTAATCAGTGACACTATTACTTAAGACTAGTAATAACTAAACCGTTTTTACATGTTGTATCTACATTGTTTCTTGAACAGTTTGAAATTATCATCTGCATGTTGTACATGAAATATTACTACAAAATAAAAAAAGAATTGAGACATACAGTACTCTAATTGTGTGTTCATTCCTCTTACATAATGCTCTAATATTGTTATTAGCCTGCACTTGTGCGTTTCGTGACAAATAAATGTGGTACTTCAGTAATAATAATCTGTAACAACGTAAAAAGCAGTCATGTAGTAATAACATAAGTGCCAATGTCCTATATTAAAACACGAAGAAAGTACTTAAAAAAGGCCAATGTCCTTGATAAAATTAGAAATAGTTAATTTTTTAAATAAGTATATATAGGCCGCAATGTACATAAAATAAGAAAACGAAAGAAAAAGAAGTCAGTACACCAATTTGTTGCAGTTTAATTCCATTGAGAAATGCGCAGCAAAACTTCAATCGGCCGTAGCTGAAAATGGAGGTTTTGGACATTGGCCTTTGTAGCGCCAAGTCGTTTCTTGATAACAACACAGGTATCAGCTTATTCCCAACAATTAGCAGCTTTCAATCAGTTAATGCTAGGCAAAAATCCAATCTGCATTTGGGTCGCACCTCCTGAGCTCTTGTGCAGAGAGGTGTGCAGTATACTGCTGCATCCATTTTCAACAATCTACCACAAGAATTCAGAAATATTAGCAGTAATACATGTACTTTCAACTTGAAACTGAAGAATTTCCTCATCGGTCACGCCTTCTAGTCTGTCGACAAGTACCTTGAAAAATTAAGCTGATTCCTATGTTATATTGTGAACTGCGTTTGCTTAAACTTATGACTTGACTTTTTTGGATCCATAAACATTTTATTTTATCTGTTACTGCTCATATGTTGTAATTTCATGTAGTGACACCTTCCATGCCATTTGAGATTTGCTCCTCGATTTGGTCCTACGAAACTAGACGGGTAAATAAATAAATAAATGAAAAATTATCGAAATCATTCCAAATGCCGAGTATTAAATTAGCTCTGACATCGAATTATAATGTTTGCGGGTGGAATTACTCTTAATTATGGCACAGTACGCCAGAGACAAAAAAAAAAGAAGGAAAAAATAACGAAAACCAAGTTTAAGTGAAAGTGTAACTACTTGTTTTGCAAATCAAACTGCCTTTTCCTGCTCCATTTATTTTATTTGGTTCAAATGGCTCTGAGCACTATGCGACTTAACTCCTCAGGTCATCAGTCGCCTAAAACTTAGAACTAATTAAACCTAACTAACCTAAGGACATCACACACATCCATGCCCGAGGCAGGATTCGAATCTGCGACCGTAGCGGTCGCTCGGTTTCAGACTGTAGCGCCTAGAACCGCACGGCCACTCCGGCCGGCTTATTTTATTTAATCCGTACGTGTTTCGCCTCCTACTGTTTTAAGGCATCATCAGTGGTATTTATAACGATACAGTTTTGTTAATTATAGATTATCAAACAGTTCACTTCGCGAATTTTTGTAAAAAATGTAATTTGCTAATCTGTGTTTGCTCACATCTGGTCTGGAGGTCGCATTAGCACTTTTATCGCTGTTCTACATTCACCTCTTCGTGTTTTGGGCATCCACACACTGTTCAGCATGTTTCTCACTCTTTTTTGTGGTGGACTATCGTTCTTCTGTCACTCGATACAACTATTTCGTCGTACACTTCTTTTCACAGCGTAAATATTGCGACTCCATTACGTGTTTCATCGTCTCTGGTATGTTTACCTATGTGTCGCCAACCTAAAGAAGTATATGTTCGTTACTAACTTCTGTTTATGCTGTGTGTACCGTGTGTGTGCGTATGAGTGAGAGAGAGAGGGGGGGGATACAGCCGATTTTTTTTTTTTTTTTTTTTTTTTTTTTTTTTTTTTTTTTTTTTGTTGGGGTGTGGGATTGTACTAGCTGTTAGCGAGTGGCTGAAACTTTGGTGACAGCTGTTTTGACTTTTCGTTTCAGTATTCTGGGGAGGGGTCATGGATGAGTGAGTGTAAAGATGTTGGGTTCTATTATTATTACACTGAACACTATTTTTATATTTATCCTTTTTGCGAACATTATTCTATTATTTTATCTATTAGTGTAAATAATGAATTGCTTGGCATATGTACTTGGTCATTCAACAGGATTTTCCCCTGTGCTTTGGTTTTATGTATGTGGTAATTTTCTTGCATGGTCAGAAGGTGCTTTTTATTGTTGATTCTAATTATTCTCATGTCATCTTCTCTAGTGGTTGGTTTGTGGTCATTTTCTCTTAGGTGTTCTGCAAATGTGGAGTGGTTTGTCCCATATTTCCATGCCCTCATGTGTTCCTTGTATCTGACATCAAATGTTGTTCCTGTTTGCCCTGTGTATGTGCCTTCACAAGTGTTACATTGTAACTGGTATATACCTGCCTTCTGGTATATGTCTCTGTTTTTTGTCAGTTTTGGTGTATATTTTTGTATAGAATTGTCTGTTGTGTATGCTATGTTTATTCCCTGTCTTTTGAAAATGTTGGCGATTTTATGGGTGAGTTAGTATGTCATTGTGTACCATTTTGTGTAACTGTTTGTGTGACGTGGAGTAAACTCAAAGACTTGACCGACATGTACAGTGCGCCTGTGTCGCTACCGATCACTGGTATATGTGTGCGATCGGATCAGTATACGCAAGTTGGTACTTGAGGAATGAAGGTGTACTGGCCCGTTAGCTAATGGCCTCAGGCGCGTTCGTCGTATGCGAATGAAGCGCCGGAATTTCCTGCGAATGGTATGGTGAATTTCTGTGAGATTGGTCGCCGCCTGCCCGCGGCAGCCGTTTACACGCTCCGGGTGTGCGGGCTCGTTGACCCCAGCGAGGAACGTAGCGGTTCTGACGGCCCGCGCAAGAAACTGATCCACATCGGCGCGGGTACGGCGGCCGCGCGCGGCCAGCCAGCTGGATCCGGGAGGAGCGAGTCGTCCTACCGCACCGTCCAAACTGGCCCACCAGCCGCCGCCTGGCCCTTCCCTCACTGTCGCGCTGGTCTCACTAAACGGATGTGGTATCTGTAGACTCCATAGTGTAATGGGGCAACTGAACTGTACGGTATGGGGACAACACCGTGATGTAGGGGTACCGTCTTTGACCGAAAGACCTCGGTCGGTGCCTCCATCACAGCCACTGCTTACATTAAAAATGAAAATCACCTCTTATGCAAACTAGATTCTAATAATCTCATTGTTGGCCCTTTGATCAGCGATCCCGGTCTGCTGCCCTTACCCCCCTCCGCCCCCCTCCCTCCGCCCCCACCTCCGCCCCCTATATCAATCTAATATTACTACGAATATACAGGGTGTTTCAAAAATGACCGGTATATTTGAAACGCTAATAAAAACTAAACGAGCAGCGATAGAAATACACCGTTTGTTGCAATATGCTTGGGACAACAGTACATTTTCAGGCAGACAAACTTTCGAAATTACAGTAGTTACAATTGTCAACAACAGATGGCGCTGCGGTCTGGGAAACTCTATAGTACGATATTTTCCACATATCCAACATGCGTAGCAATAATATGGCGTAGTCTCTGAATGAAATTACCCGAAACCTTTGACAACGTGTCTGGCGGAATGGCTTCACATGCAGATGAGATGTACTGCTTCAGCTGTTCAATTGTTTGTGGATTCTGGCGGTACGCCTGGTCTTTCAAGTGTCCCCACAGAACGAAGTCACAGGGGTTCATGTCTGGCGAATAGGGAGGCCAATCCACGCCGCCTCCTGTATGTTTCGGATAGCCCAAAGCAATCACACGATCATCGAAATATTCATTCAGGAAATTAAAGACGTCGGCCGTGCGATGTGGCCGGGCACCATCTTGCATAAACCACGAGGTGTTCGCAGTGTCGTCTAAGGCAGTTTGTACCGCCACAAATTCACGAAGAATGTCCAGATAGCGTGATGCAGTAATCGTTTCGGATCTGAAAAATGGGCCAATGATTCCTTTGGAAGAAATGGCGGCCCAGACCAATACTTTTTGAGGATGCAGGGACGATGGGACTGCAACATGGGGCTTTTCGGTTCCCCATATGCGCCAGTTCTGTTTATTGACGAAGCCGTCCAGGTAAAAATAAGCTTCGTCAGTAAACCAAATGCTGCCCACATGCATATCGCCGTCATCAATCCTGTGCACTATATCGTTAGCGAATGTCTCTCGTGCAGCAATGGTAGCGGCGCTGAGGGGTTGCCGCGTTTGAATTTTGTATGGATAGAGGTGTAAACTCTGGCGCATGAGACGATACGTGGACGTTGGCGTCATTTGGACCGCAGCTGCAACACGGCGAACGGAAACCCGAGGCCGCTGTTGGATCACCTGCTGCACTAGCTGCGCGTTGCCCTCTGTGGTTGCCGTACGCGGTCGCCCTACCTTTCCAGCACGTTCATCCGTCACGTTCCCAGTCCGTTGAAATTTTTCAAACAGATCCTTTATTGTATCGCTTTTCGGTCCTTTGGTTACATTAAACCTCCGTTGAAAACTTCGTCTTGTTGCAACAACACTGTGTTCTAGGCGGTGGAATTCCAACACCAGAAAAATCCTCTGTTCTAAGGAATAAACCATGTTGTCTACAGCACACTTGCACGTTGTGAACAGCACACGCTTACAGCAGAAAGACGACGTACAGAATGGCGCACCCACAGACTGCGTTGTCTTCTATATCTTTCACATCACTTGCAGCGCCATCTGTGGTTGAAAATTGTAACTACTGTAATTTCGAAAGTTTGTCCGCCTGAAAATGTACTGTTGTCCCAAGCATATTGCAAGAAACGGTGTATTTCTATCGCTGCTCGTTTAGTTTTTATTGCCGTTTCAAATATACCGGTCATTTTTGAAACACCCTGTACGTATTCCACTTCCTACCACAAAGGCAACGGCCTTGCCCAGTGGATACACCGGTTGCCGTGAGATAACCGAAGTTAAGCGCTGTCGGGGGCTGGCACTTGGATGGGTGACCATCCAGCCACCATGCGCTGTTGCCATTTTTCGGGGTGCACTCAGCCTCGTGATGCCAATTGAGGAGCTACTCGACCGAATAGTAGCGGCTCCGGTCAAAGAAAACCATCATAACGACTGGGAGAGTGGTGTGCTGACCACATTCCCCTCCTATCACCCTTCAACCGACTTCCTCTCCTAGACAACAATATCCCCCCCCCCCCCGCCCCCATATTTATCCATCCTACCAACCATAACTCTTCCCTGCCTACTCCACTACACATCGGGGCTCTCTCTTCTGCGTGGCCGGCCGGTGTGGCCGAGCGGTTCTAGGCGCTCCTGCCGGCCGCGGTGGTCTAGCGGTTCTAGGCGCTCAGTCCGGAGCCGCGTGACTGCTACGGTCGCAGGTTCGAATCCTGCCTCGGGCATGGATGTGTGTGATGTCCTTAGGGTAGTTAGGTTTAAGTAGTTCTAAGTTCTAGGGGACTGATGACCACAGCAGTTGAGTCCATTAGTGCTCAGCGCCATTTGAACCATTTAATCTTCTGCGTGTTTGTGGGTTAGGGGTGTTTAACGCCGAGGTTATCAGCTCCCATTCGAAAGCAAGTAGCAACGAATGTGGTTAAAACATAGAAAATGCGATAAAAGAAATAAAACGAAATCTGAGATAAAATTACACTCACTTTCCCCAATCTCGCTCATGACCATCCTCACTATCACAATAGCTCAAACGGGCAGATATTCTAAAAGTGGCAATTAAAGGACAAGTGAGACAAGAGCAAAAAATAACGTTGATGGACACGAGTATGTGGCTGGCCGATGACTTATAAAAAACGTGGATAAGGCAGCCGTTGTTTCGCCATTGCCTTTTCGTCTTGATACCACAGCCCTGTCCACACCACACCAGACTCCGTTTTCTGTCTTGTCGATATCTTTCCCAACACCTACCCTCACAGATACTACCTCTAAATTTGTATTCAGATCATTTAACTATACAAAACACCTTTTCCCCTCCTCAAGAACTTCTTTTCCAGTGTGTCCTCCAGATACTCGTATTTAATGAAAGTGTATTGCTCCCCTTTGAAAGAACGCCACTGTTTCTGTAACGCCGGCCGCGGTGGTCGTGCGGTTCTAGGCGCTCCAGTCCGGATCCGCGCTGCTGCTACGGTCGCAGGTTCGAATCCTGCCTCGGGCATGGATGTGTGTAATGTCCTTAGGTTAGTTAGGTTTAAGTAGTTCTAAGTTCTAGGGGACTGATGACCACAGCAGTTGAGTCCCATAGTGCTCAGAGCCATTTGAACCATTTTGTTTCTGTAACGTGCTTTTTATGTATATTTTTGGTTCTATATCTTTTAGTCCTTCCTTGTTTAATTTAAACAACAAACAATACAGTTTAATGTTATGTAAACACCATCAAAATCCATATTTTTGTAGATTTTAAAAACATCTAAAAATTTTATACTGTTAATCATATTTGTCCCGTATTTTTCTTTGTTGTGAAAATTTTGCTGAAGAGCTGCATATTACACCCCTGGCAGTCCACTCCCACTCTCCGTACACACGCAAAAAAAAAAAAAAAGGAGAGAGAGAGGGGGGGGGGGGTCTCGAATATATCTATACTCTGCAAACGGTCTTCTCAAAGAGGGCGTGGGAGCGGACAAAGTGTCAGAGTACTGTCTTGCTCTTGGGGCGGGGAACTGTCCATAACGGTGGAAGAATCAGCTGTGGTCAACGTCATGAGAGTACGAAGGAATGGAACCCACTGCAAAAGATTGAAAAACCAACGCAAAAGTAACAGTTTATGAATCGGAGCGAGGGAGCGAGAACTGCCAAAGTCTTAGTGTGGTCGGAAAGCTAGATAATCTGGAAATTAGAACAGAAAGACTGAATCTAGCTGTAGGAGGGATCAGTGAAGTGACTGGAAAGAAGATAAAGTGCCAGGTGATTACAAGGTAATATCAAAAACAGCAGCAAATATTGGAATCGGAGTACAGTGATTAAGAAAGTGGGGTAACTGGTAATTTTTCCTCTACATTTCTGTTTTGTTAGAGCTGAAGACCCGCTTCAGCATCAGAATCACAGTTGAAGTGCATTATTACTTCACAGAGATCATAATTCGTCTCAGTCTTGTACTACCCACAAAGCTTCTGACGCATTCAGCAACTGACCACTCCCAGTCTAGTGTACGCAACGTAACGCTGCGGGATAATGACGTGATATGATTCTGCTGCTGTCTGTCAGACAGTGTGATGTAAGCTATAAAAATATGTACAGGCAAGAGAAAAGGAATAATTTACGTATTAACACAAAATAACTTTTTATGTCTCTTTTAACACGGCTAGGAACATACACGACCCAGTCATATTAATGTGATCACTGTGATGTCACCGCAAGGCACCACATTTGCTAGGTTGTAGGCTTCAAATCGGCCGCGGTCCTTCAGTACACATCGGACCCGCGAGTCGCCACTGTCGACGCTAGCAGACCGAGCGCCGCCACTCGGCTGGTCTTACGAGACAAGCTGGCGCACTGGCCAGTTCTACAGCCGACTTTAATTGGGATGGTTCACTTGTTACAGCTTCAGAGATCTCATTTGCAGAGACACTAGTTAGAATAGCCTTCAGCTAAGTCAGTAACTACGACCTAGTCAGGTGCCACATACAGTTTATGCATTGACAATTGATCTACAGGGTGTTCCAAAAAGGTACGGCCAAACTTTCAGGAAACATTTCTCACACACAAATAAACAAAAGATGTTATGTGGACATTTGTCCGGAAACGCTTAATTTCCATGTTAGAGCTCATTTTAGTTTCGTCAGTATGTACTGTACTTCCTCGATTCACCGCCAGTTGGTCCAATTGAAGGAAGGTAATGTTGACTTCGGTGCTTGTGTTGACATGCGACTCATTGCTCTACAGTACTAGCATCAAGCACATCAGTTCGTAGCATCAACAGGTTAGTGTTCATCACGAACGTGGTTTTGCAGTCAGTGCAATGTTTACAAATGCGGAGTTGGCAGATGCCCATTTGGTGTATGGATTAGCACGGGGCAATAGCCGTGGCGCAGTACGTTTGTATCGAGACAGATTTCCAGAACGGGTACACTTCTGCGAATGGTTCATCTAACAATGTGTCAATCCTCATTTCAGTGCAAATTTTCTCTTTACGGATGAGGCTTCATTCCAATGTGATCAAATTGTTAATTTTCACAATCAACGTGTGTGGGCTGACGAGAATCCGCACGCAATTGTGCAATCACGTCATCAACACAGATTTTCTTTGAACGTTTGGGCAGGCATTGTTGGTGATGTCTCGATTGGGCCCCATGTTCTTCCACCTACGCTTAATGGAGCGCGTTATCATGATTTGATACGGGATACTCTACCTGTGCTGCTAGAACATGTGCCTTTAAAAGTACGACACAACATGTGGTTCATGCACGATGGAGCTCCTGCACATTTCAGTCGAAGTGTTCGTACGCTTCTCAACAACAGATTCGGTGACCGATGGATTGGCAGAGGCGGACCAATTCCATGGCCTCCACTCTCTTCTGACCTCAGTCCTCTTGACTTTCATTTATGGGGGCATTTGAAAGCTCTTGTCTACGCAATCCCGGTACCAAATGTAGAGACTCTTCGTGCTCGTATTGTGGACGGCTGTGATACAATACGCCGTTCTCCAGGGCTGCATCAGCGCATCCGGGATTGCATGCGTCGAAGGGTGGATGCATGTATCTTCGCTAACGGAGGACATTTTCAACATTTCCTGTAACAAAGTGTTTTAAGTCACGCTGGTACGTTCTATTGCTGTGTGTTTCCATTCCATGATTAATGTGATTTGAAGAGAAGTAATAAAATGAGCTCTAACATGGAAAGTAAGCGTTTCCGGACACATGGGTCCGCAGCTCGTGGTCTCGCGGTAGCGTTCTCGCTTCCCGAGCACGGGGTCCCGGGTTCGATTCCCGGCGGGGTTAGGGATTTTCTCTGCCTCGTGATGACTGGGTGTTGTGTGATGTCCTTAGGTTAGTTAGGTTTAAGTAGTTCTAAGTTATAGGGGACTGATGACCATAGCTGTTAAGTCCCATAGTGCTCAGAGCCATTTGAAACATTTTTTGAACCGGACACATGTCCACATAACATATTTTCTTTCTTTGTGTGTGAGGAATGTTTGCTGAAAGTTTGGCCGTACCTTTTTGTAACACGCTGTATATGTGGGAAGTAATCGGAACTGAAGTATTCGCAGTTCAGCCTATAACTGCACTTGTAAATATTATTGTACAAAGTCAAGATCGACTTTCACCGCTGATGCTAAATTAAAGCTAAGTATTTAATTGTATTCCTGTCTACTGACTTTCTAATCAGCTAAGATGTTCCAGATACATCCCGTCAAGTATAGTTCATTGATCCTCACTTCAGCCTACGTGATCAACGCGTGCAATTAATGGCCCCACCGCGTGATCAGACTAAGAGTCAAATTGCGTGACTCAGCCAGGTCACCCTTTTTCCATGAGGCCCATAGTTCCGCCTCATACATAACAATCACTATCCATGCTGGACGTCAGCGTGCAATTACGACTCACAGACGACAGGTGGCAGCACTTGCGCGTGAGAGTATATAAAGCTTGTCGGGGGGAACGCGGAAAACAATGCAATCATTGTCGTGATGCGAAAGCGGTGCGATTCGTCGGACGTCCGAATGGGCATGATCATTGGCTTTCAGCCAAGGATGGAAGCATTTCCGAAACGGCGAAGTCTATTAACTATTCCCTTGTCGCCGTGTTCAAAGCGTACCTTAAATGGCGCTATACAAAACCGGCGCCGAGGAAACTGTGGTGCACCACGGCCATAGACGACAGGGGTGAGAGACGGCTGCTGAGGTGTGTGTGGGAGAATAGACGTGCAACTGTTGAACAACAGAGCGCCCAGGTGAACCAAGGAGCTGTCAACAGTGTCTCCTGAACGACTGTTCAGCGAACGTTTCTGCGTTTGAGCCTCCGCAGCAAGCGCCTGGTACATGCATCCACGCTGTCTGCTGTTCATCGGTGACCAAGGGTGGAGTTTGCACGCCAGTACGACAACTGGACGTCCGCTGAGTAGCGATAGATTGCATTTTCAGATAAATTGCGTTTCATGCTCCATCGGACTGAAAGCAAGCACTCTGCAACAATCGTCGGAAGAGTCCAGGGTGGAGGAGGGAGCGATATGGTCTAGAGCAAGGGTTCCCAACAAAATTTTCTCGAGGACCCCCGCATCGAGCATGATTGGTTCCTTGTCATATCACAGTTTCAAGTACCTAAAAAAGTCCAATTAAGAGTCTTTTTATACGTTTCCTATTTTTGGTACTTAGAAAAAACATTGACATATTCATTATTGAAAAAATATTGAGCGGCCAAAACAAAAAATGTTACCATACGAAATATATGTAATATATGTTTTATTCTAATAGCATCTTGCAGACCCCTCTGGCATAGCTCGCGGACTTCTGGGGGTCCGCGGACGACATGTTGGGAACCACTGGTATAGAGAATGTCGTCGTGACGTTCCCTCGGTGATCTCGGCATTCTGGAAGGCGCAATGGATCGACACAAGCCTGCGTCTATCCTTAGGGACCATGTGCACCATTACAGCAGTTGGTTTTTCCTCGCCACGATGGCATTTACCAGCAGGACAATGCAACGCGTCACGTACCTCGCAGTCTGCGTGTGTGGTTCGGTGGGCGCCGGGATAAGTTTACCGTACTGCCTCACTACGAAACGCTCTGGATATAAGCCCAGTCAGAAACCTGTGGGACCACCTCGATCGGGCTGATTGCACCACAGGTCATTAACCGAGAAACATAGCGCAGCCGGCCGCTGCACTGGAGTCAGCATGGCTCCACATCCCTGCCGGTATCTTCCGAAACCTCACTGACTCTATTCCTGCATCACTCGCAGCAGTTCGCACTGCAAAAGGAAGTTTTTAAGGATTCTGACAGGTGGTCATATAAATGTGACTGGAGCGTGTATGTCCTCCTTGTTTCGTCCAAACAGCAGAATTCCTTCCCTTCCCAAAATTTGATGTGGAGTATTTCAAGCATTTGTAGACTTAGAGAAATCTTTTGACAATACTCTCTTTCAAATTCTGAAGGTGGCAGGGATAAAATAAGGGGAGAGAAGGCTATTTACAATTTGTACAGAAACCAGATGGCGGTTATAAGAGGGGCATGAAAGGGAAGCAGTGGTTCGGAAGGGAGTGACACAGGGTTGTAGCTTATCCCCGATGTTATCCAATCTGTATATTGAGCAAGCAGTAGAGGAAACAAAACAAAAATTTGGAGTGGGAATTAAAATCCATGGAGAAGAAATGAAAACTTTGAGGTTCGCCGATGACATAATTCTGTCAGAGACAGCAAAGGACGTGGAAGAGCAGTTAAGCGGAATGGACAGTATCTTGAAAGGAGGGTATAAGATGAACACCAACAAAAGGAAAACGAGGATAAAGGAATGTAGTCGGATTAAGTCGGGTGATGGTGAGGGAATTAGATTAGGAAATGAGTCACTTAAAGTAGTAAATGAGTTTTGCTATTTGGGGAGCAAAATAACAAATTATGGTCGAAGTAGAGAGGATATAAAATGTAGACTGGCAATGGCAAGTATAGATTGAAGTGTCAGGAAGTCATTTCTTAAAGTATTTGTATGGAGTGTAGCCATGTATGGAAGTGAAACATGGACGATAAATAGTTTGGACAATAAGAGAATAGAAGCTTTCGAAATGTGGTGCTACAGAAGAATGCTGAAGATTAGATTGATAGATCACATAAATAATGAGGAGGTATTGAATAGGACTGGGGAGAAGAGAAGTTTGTGGCACAACTTGACTAGAAGAAGGGTTCGGTTGGGAGGACATGTTCTGAGGCATCAAGCTATCACCAATTTAGTATTGGAGAGCAACGTGGAGGGTAAAAATCGTAGATGGAGACCAAGAGATGAATACATTAAGCAGATTCAGAAGGATGTAGGTTGCAGTAGGTACTGGGAGGTGAAGAAGCTTGCACAGGATAGTGTAGCATGGAGAGCTGCATCAAACCAGTCTCTGGACTGAAGACCATAACAACAACAACAACAACAACAATGCCGCTAAACTCGCATCTGCTACTCCTGATTACTTTTCTCTTTATTTGGTTTACTCTCAGTCCGTATCCTGTGCTCATTAGACTGATCATTTAGTTTAACACATCCTGCAATTATTCCTCACTGTCACTGAGCATAGCTTTCTCAACGCGCTATTTTGAGTTATCTCGAGTTGTGGGTTCGGTGACTTAACGCTATTCTTTAGACATCCCCGCAAAAATAAATGTAATGACGTTAATTATTGTGACTGTGCGGGCCATTCCTGAGGGCCACGGCATTCTAATCACTTCCAGGAAATCTGTTGTTCAGTTCTTGCACAACTTCACTCGCAGAATAGACAGGGCGACATTCGTAGAAAACCACATACGGCTTCTAATGTCTGGACTGTTATTTTCAAGGTGAGTACGTTAACTATCGACGATGAAAGCTCGATACATAGTAACTGTCAGAGTACCTGCTAAGTGATGAGGACCGATGATTTAACATCCAGTGGTTCCATATCACACATTAATGGATGTGAGTTGCGTTTGCGTGTGCGTGCGTGCGTGCGTGCGTGTGTGTGTGTGTGTGTGTGTGTGTGTGTGTGTGTGTGTGTGTGTGTCTGTCGTCTATTTTTGACGAAGGCCTTACTGGCCGAAAGCTTTATTTGTGACGATCATTTTGTTGCATCTCCACGTTTTATGTGTGTGATTGGACTATTTTAAGTATTAAACAAACTCCAAATAAGTAAAAAGTATAGGAGAGTAGGTTGTTCATTAGAACCACTTGTTGTACACTTTCCTGCACTAACCGGTCAAAATATATTCGTAGACTATAGCCCCATCTAAAATCGAGTTCATTAGGCATAAGCGAACATGGTCATATTACCGCATTAATCAATTAGTAAGGGGCAGGGGGAGTTTACAAGTGTTGTTCGTATTTAGTGTTCTTTCCAGGCCTGGTAGGATATATAACGTCCATGAACAGCGTCGGATGTTGAGTGATCACTGTGCAGGACATCGAGAAGCTCCGTACTCGTGTGAGACAGCGCTATCAGCATCTGACAGGGTTTGAAAGGGACGTCATTGTAGTTTTCCATTGGGCCAGCTGGTCGAATCCTATAATATCGAAATTTGTGACAGTAGACCGATGTTGTACGGCGTGGGAACCTGAGGACAGGCATACTCACCGTGAAGGTTGCTGTCGACCACGTCTGATCACCTTTAGGGAAAACAGCCATATTGTGCACCAAGCACACCAAGCATATCGTACTCCCTTTACATTTGCGCCTGCCATCCGGGAACAAGTAATGGACTCCCTCCAGCATTAATCGGAGACTAGCAGAAGTCGGACTAGGGAAATACCGTTCCATTTGCAGGCTGCCGTTAACACCACAACACAAACGGCTGCCTCTGGAGTAGTGCCGGTGGAGTGGACTGCAGGTGAATGGCATCACTCGTGTTCAGCGATGAATCGCTGTCCCACTCTACCCCGGGTGACCACCGTCGTTGTCCGCAGCTCGTGGTCGTGCGGTAGCGTTCTCGCTTCCCACGCCCGGGTTCCCGGGTTCGATTCCCGGTGGGGTCAGGGATTTTCTCTGCCTCGTGATGACTGGGTGTTGTGTGATGTCCTTAGGTTAGTTAGGTTTAAGTAGTTCTAAGTTCTAGGGGACTGATGACCTCCGATGATAAGTCCCATAGTGCTCAGAGCCATTTTAACCATTTGAACCACCGTCGTTGACGTTGGCGACGACCTGGTGAGAGGTCCCATTCTTCCATTTTTTGGAGAGCTACAGCGTTGTTACTCCAGGCTTCGTGGTATGGGTGATGTCAGGTATGACTTCAGACCACGTCTGTACTGACTGAAGGAACTGTGATGGCGTGGGAATCCGGTACATCACGGACATCCTGCGTCCTCATGCGTTGCCTCTCGTGCAATAGTATCGTGGTACCTTTTTTCAACAGGACAATGCTCGTCCACACATGAAACGTGTCTCTGTTAACTGTCTATCTGATCCTGAGGTACTGCAGTAGCCAGGAAGATCTCCAGATTTGGCTCCGATAGAACGAGGCAATGTGTTCGCCACCCTCTCTCTCCTAGCGCAGCGAATGTGAGGCTGCACTCTTCCTGCGGTCAGATCAGGTACCCTGTTGTGTAGGCTAGTATTTGTGTGTGTGTGTGTGTGTGTGTGTCAGTGTGTGTGTGTGGACGGGGGGTGGGGCGCCTTCAGCCCTTGTCTGATTGCATCGTTGTGGTTTATTTTCTCTATCATATGAGTGTTACATCCAATCTTCGTCTCTATTCGTTTTATTGTTTAACTCTTGAGTGTATGACCGTTTGTTTATTGGTGTTCTTTTAATCTGTGGCGCATGAATATGAGGCTTTTTTTATATGCCAGTGGATGATTTGACTCGTTGTGGATAGTGGTGCTTGTGGTTTGGATTTTCTGTAGAGTGGGGAAATCGTGTGTGTTGTTTTACATTCATGTTACAGTTAGTTACATTGGTTTTGATCCGACGCTCGTTTGATTGTTGAAAGCAAATGGGTTATCCGACACTGGCCTGCTGGGCCTATCGTAATTATGCAAGAAGCAGGCTTGAATATAAGCTTAATAAAAAGTGAGGTAATAAAAATCAGCAGAAAAAATGAAGGATGTAAGTTGCAATGCAAAAATTGTTAAAGAAGCAGATGCTTTCAAATATCTAGGAAGTAAATTAAACAAGAAAGGAAGCACCAAGAATGAAATTTCGGAGCTGATAGAAAATTTTTATTATTGTGTATCGGACATAATTAGAAATTGGAAAATATCTGCCTAGGACCGACCGAGGTGCGGAAATGGCGAACACGCTGGACTCGCATTCGGGAGGACGACGGTTCAATCCCGCGTCCGGTCATCCTGATTTAGGTTTTTCGTGATTTCCCTAAATCGCTTCTGGCAAATGCCGGGATGGTTCCTTCGAAAGGGCACGGGCGACTTCCTTCTCCATCCTTCCCTAATGCGATGAGACAGATGACCTAACAGTCTCCTCCCCCAAATCAACCCAACCTCCAAGGCAAAGATCATAAGATACAAATCATACTATCTGCTAATTTTGACCAATGGATCAGAAAGTTAGACTTGGATAAAGAAAGATGACAGAGCTTTCTGCAAGGGATCCTGGATAATATGAGAAGAGGCAGAACAAGGTATGAGACAATACGAAATACCTTTCAGATCAATCCTTTAAAAAAATCTATGGAGAGAAATATGCTTACATTATTTGGCCACGTTAGGAAGCTGGGACAAGAAAGACTTTCAGGAAGAGCTTTAGAATGGACAAAATCCGGAAAAGTATCAATTCGAAGACCACGAACAAGATGAAGAGACGTGGAAGAGACCAGATGAAGGATGATGTGAACGTGAATGGAAGAGGACTAGAGTGGGAGGAAATGCTGAGCGATTGGCTGTGGGAGGAACGAGAAGCTTGGAAGACGCTCTGTGAACGACGTGCATAAGCAGAAACGTTCTAGGAAGAAGACGTGGTTTTCTTTCTAAGATCATTGTAAGAAGTTACTGTGAGAATGAGTTTACCGTTATGACTATTCGTGACTCGTTGTGAAATGAATTATGGAACATTGTCCTTGGGAAAACACAGCGATCGATAACATTTTCTTTTAAATTATTTCAGTAAAGCAATCTAGATCGGATGTAAGTTGTATATACATGGTTATTAAGGTGTATCTACATCTGGGTTTTCTGCAGCCCACAACACCTTCAAATAGCAGGAACAAGATTTTCATTTTCGTTCACTCGCCACGTACAAGCTATTAGTCCTACAAAAAAAAAAGAAGACCTTTTGTAGGAAATTTAATGAAATTGAATTATGTACTGGGATACGTTTTCACTGGAGGCCACTGTTTTTGAGTTTTTCAAGAAAAAAGCATTTGTACATGTTTTTTGAATAATTCGAAGACTACGGCCTCTAGTGAAAACACATCCCAGCACCAAATTTAGCTACATTAAATTTCCTACAAAAAGATCCTCTTCATTTTTTTCTGTAGGACTAATAGTTTGAACGTAACGAGTGAGAGAATATGAAAATACGGGGGTGAGTTAAAAGAAAACCTTAAATATTTTTTTAAATATTATTTATTGTGCAGAAGTGGTACAAAGAAGTATCACTTTTCAACATAAGTTCCCCCACGCTCAATGCAAGTCCTCCAGCGCTTACAAAGTGCATAAATTCCTCTAGAAAAAAATTATTTTGGCAGTCCGTGGAACCACTCATGCACCGCGTGGCGTACCTCTTCATCAGAACGGACTTCTTTCCTCCCACTGTGTCTTTGAGTGGTCCAAACACATGGAAATCACTTGGGGCAAGGTCTGGTCAATATGGTGGATGAGGGAGACACTCAAAATGCGGGTCTGTGATTGTTGAAACTGTCGTACTCGCTGTGTGGGGCCTTGCATTGTCATGTTGCAAAAGGACACCTGCTGACAGCAATCCATGTCGCATTGATTTGTTTGCAGGCCGCAGATGATTTTTTAGGAGATCTGTGTATGATGCACTGGTGACAGTAGTCCCTCTAGGCATGTAATGCTAAAAAATGACGCCTTTTTCGTCCCAAAAGAGAGTCAGCATAACCTTACCTGCTGATGGTTCTGTCCCAAACTTCTTTGGTTTTGGAGATGAGGAATGGCGCCATTCATTGCTCGCTCTCTTCATTTCCGGTTGTTGGAAGTGAAATCCATGTTTCGTCCCCAGTAACGATTCTTGCAAGGAAGCCATCACCTTCTCGTTCAAAGCACCGAAGAAGTTCTTCACAAGCATCAACACGTCCTTCTCTCACTTCAGGAGTCAGCTGCCGTGGCATCCATCTTGCAGACACTTCGTGAAACTGGAACACATCATGCATAGGTGTGCTGACCCAATGTGTAAACATGCTGCAATGTCATTCATTGTCACTCGGCGGTTTTCCTTCACTGTGGCTTCAACTGCTGCAATGTTCTGTGGAGTCACAACTCGTTGTGCCTGACCTGGACGAGGAGCATCTTCCACTGAAGTCACACCATTTGCGACCTTCCTACTCCATTCGTAGACTTGCTGCTGTGACAAACATTCATCACTGTACTGAACCTTGAAACACGTATGTTGTGTAGCGGCGATGGTGAGGCATAGGAGGGTCTCTGACCAGAGAGCGTGCAGTCGCGAGTTAGCTTTTAGAGAGAGTACTGTTGCGAGGTAGTAGCGCGAGAGTTCAGTTGCGAGCTAGTAGTTGCGAGTAGCGCGTCGGAGATGACGCAGTCGCGGTCTAGATGCGAGAGAGTTTAGTTGTGTGTGAGCGGTCGGCGGGCGTCGACATGGCACTCTGGTCAAGATTCAGGATGAGGTATATTATTTTTAAATAAGCAGCATTGCGCTCACCTAGTAATGTAAATTGACTGTAACTAATTTATGCAAGAATCGCCCTAATAATAATTTTATTTTCAATGCATTCTGATAAAGAACCATTTAATTGAACAAACAAATTCCTTACATTTCCTTTAAAGAAAAGTTTCAGTTAGATTTCAAAAAAAAAAAGTACTTGCAATGCATTTCCTCCAAGCCGCGGCCAACAATAAGAGCAGAACTTTGACATGCAGTTATACTGAGGTAAGAAATTAATTCTGATTTCGCACAGGGCCTAAGATCGACATTTCGGTCTATTTGTTTCCATTGTCACTGAGATTTTATTATCATTGAATTGACTTTCATTTTGTGAGAAACTTATACTTGGGTCAGATAGCTAATTTTTATTTAATTGTCATTGTGTTTCAAAATTTCTCTGGGGAGCTTACACTTAGCTGAATGTCCATTCGCATTAGAGTATTATCTTTCATTTTCTGCAGGAAGGTTACACTTGGCGACCCTGAGAGGATCGTATTTCGTTGAGAATCTTTTGAAAAACAGGCAGATATCTGCTCTTATTTGCTTAGATATAATTAGAATTTGGCGCAACGCTTTTACTAATTTTGTGACTTTCTTTCCTCAGATCATCGGCAATTCGTTGCTCTGTTGTATTTGTGTGTTGTTTTTGCATTGTGCTTATTTCTTTTTGAATAATTGTGACTATTGTGAAAATGCCGCGAAAGACTGTGAATAGTGTATCGCGAGGTATTATGAATGAATTTACCGACTTAAACACTGTGACTGATAGTAATTGTGACAATCCTGCGTTCACTGACAATCAGTGCGTTCCAACCACTAGTGATAATTATTATCTTAATGATGAACAAACGAACTCGGTTATGTCCTCTGTTGATTTGACGACAATTGATGACGCGGGGCGCTCTATTGTAATGAGCGCTGCCCAGCTTAACACAACAGGTTTACTAAATTCACGTGACGAACACACAAATTTGGCTAATGAAAATGAACAGGATACACAAAGTACGACGGATTTATTTAATTCCGAAATAGTGTCTGACAATGTACATCCGACAGATAAACGTTTTTGTAAGTTACAGAATGACCAAATGGTCACACAAAACGAGACAATTCCAGATCCAGCATTAATTAGCACAGAGAATAGAAATGCTAATTTTGTATCGGATCCAATTATGGCATTTTTGCTACAGAATTTCAAACAACTTAGTGAACAGAACGAACAGTTAAATAAAAAACTAGACAACACTTACAAACAACAGAATGAAAAACAAGACAAACTTAGTGAACAGGTCAGACAACAGAGTGAAGATTTCAGACAACTTAGTGAGCAGAACAAACAGTTTAATGAAAAATTAGACGACAATTCCAGACAGTTAAATGAAAAATTAGACAACAATTCCAGGGAACTTAGTGAACAAATTAGAGCCGTTGCCGCGCAGTGTCATGACACTAAGGAACAGTTACGCGAGGAGATTGAGGCTTGTTCAAAGAAGAGTAGCGAAGAAATTAGATCTATTGCGCAAGAATTAAGGGAAATGCAAACAGCTACAACAGAAACACTTAGAAACGAAATTAGCGGAGTCGCTAAACAATGCTCCGAAAAGGCTACACAATTACGCGACGAGTTTAAAGCAATGACAGCAGAACTTTCGCGCACAATGGATGAAAAGATTGACGCGAAATTCGAACAACAGAACACTCAAATTAACGAACGTCTTATTCTTCACATACAAAACAGTGATACGCGTTTCCGCAAATTTATTGATGATCAAAATAAAGTAAAACGTCAAGTAATGGAAACAATCACCGCTCAGAGACAGGAAGACAAACGTAAAATGTTTGCGAAGGCAAAAACGTATGTAGACAACAATATTGCTACAGTGTCCGACGAAATTAATTCCATCAAACAGTCGAATACAGAATTACGTGACGAAATTTCCGATCTTAAATTGAAAACAGACACATACACAGTAGATATTCAAACAGTGACCGACAGAATCGAACAATTAGAACTAACACAGGATTCAGATGTCGTCAAAGCTGACGTTAAAAAACTGAACGAAACTACACGTAAATTGCAAAACCAGATTAATGCGTCAGACACTAAAAACGATGATCAGGTAAAAATACTGACTGAAAAATGTGATGAATTGGCCAGTCGTATTGACGTTATTGAAAGTACTAATGACAATAAATCAGACGATACTTCACCGGTTTCATTTAATCAAACACCTGAATTTCAAAATTTGCAGCAGACTATTAATGAAATCGATTCGTCTAATAACATGTTGCGTAGAAAGTTGTCAAGTTTACAACAGGAAGTAACAGAGATAAAAAATATTTCAGTTAATAACACTTCACAACAGACGCCACTCTGTGAACATTTGTCAGACTCACGCAGCGCGTGTAATTTGAGTAATCTACAGAGAGTACGGGACTTAGATTCCGAACAACCACAGTTCAACAGATTCTCTTACAATCCTGAACCTGTTCCATCACACAGAGACGATAATTTCGATTACAAACATTTTCTGTCAGTAAGAAAATTTAAAGTGTTTAAGAATGACAGAACACAGATTCACCCACTGGATTGGATTCAACAATTTAGCTTTGCTTTTCCACCGACATTGCCTGTAACACAAAAACTAAAATTTATTTGCAGTGCGTAAAAGACCTCAGGGGATTCATTACGCTTTAATGAATATGTGCCGTAGGGAGCATAGGGCCCCGAGCTGTAGTAGTGCTGTTTCATCTTTAGTTTTCTGCACTGCTGCCTTCTCTTCTACTATCCTTTATATCTATCAAAACAGCTCTTTAACTTTTGCTCTACTTAGAATTAAGAAATAGGTAAAGAAAACCCGATAAGACAAATTTTTTACCGAATGTGACAATTTTCAGTAGGCACTCCCGTAATGACAATTACCGCCGTAATTTTAATAACAGAAAAAATCGTAATCATCAGTATGTGTAAAATTAGCAGCAACAGCAACCACATTTTTGGTAACAATAGACGTTTTTCACCGTAACAGCATGAAAGTCAGCCGCTTAGCATACGTAACCAACAATGGAATGCACAAGGTCAACCAGGCTTTAATGTTTCGCCGCGTGCACGTATAGTCCCTGATACAACAAATAGTAACGCACGGCAGCAAAGAAATAACTACCTATAGAAACACACTATTTCGACTCGTATCGTAATGCGCCGTATAGAAGTGACTATTATGACAGACGTAAAATTAACGAGCACAATTTTCAGCGTACATTTCATTACAGTCGATCTTTTCAGCAGCTAGAATGTCAGCAACAACGTATAATCATGAATGAAACAGACAATAGGTGTCATCTATAGCGTAACACGTCAGTAAGAAATAACAGAACAGTTCAAATAGTCAAAATACCACAGCATCATCCCGTAAATAACAACACGTACGACAGAATTTAACCGGATACAGCACAGATTGCATATTCCAGTAACGTAAGCAATACTTTTGACACGCAGAATTTTGTTCATGAGAATGTTATTTGAAATATGCTTTGTTGAATGCACCACTTTTATCGCACCCAGATCTTACTCGAAATTTTTCCATTGCCACCGACAGTTCCAACACAGCTTTAGGCGTACACATTTTTCAGGAAATTGAAGAAGATGGTTCAACAGTAATTAAAAAAATCGCATTTGCAAGTCGCATATTGTCACCTGCTGAACGAAATTATTCCGTCACAGAATTGGAAACGTTATGTGTTGTATGGGCTTTCACAAGATTTCGACACTTTCTTTATGGCAGACACACGACCGTTTACACAGATCACAGAGCTATACAATTTTTACTTTCGGCTAAATTCACTCACGACAGATTAAGCAGATGGAAACTTTATTTACAGGAATTTAATTTTACGATTGTTCACATTCCCGGCACACAAAATGTTATAGCAGACGCACTATCGCGTTCTCTCAGCAACAATCAGCAAGACGTAGCAAACAACTTCTGCAAAGCAATTTCGGCATTATGTACATTCAGCAAGTTGCATTTGAAAATTTTATTTCATCGTCATTACAGGACATAGCACGAGAGCAAAGCGAAGACAATGTATGGAAAGAAATTAAACACCTTTGGGAAGATAAGAATAATGTTACGATTAGGAACCACTACACTGTACGCAATGACATTCTGTTTCGCCGCTCTCATCCTGACAGCAACAATTGGTTATTATGCATTCCTGACGAACTGGTTAATAAATTAATTTGGTACACGCATTTAAGCTACGCACATTACGGAGCCAGAAAATGTTTTCTTATACTGAGACAGAACTGTTATTTTACAAACATGGAAAAACGTATACGACGAGTTTTAGCGTCATGTAAAATTTGCCAGAAAGCTAAGTCTGACACCACTTCACATATTCCTCCATTATACCCCATTGTACCTGTTAAATTACGACATATGGCCGCAGTAGACATTTTTGGTCCAATTCCGAGAACTAATAGAGGTTTTTGCTACATCTTTGTCGCTGTTGAACTCACTTCAAAATTTGTTACTTTTACTCCGTTACGCAAAGCTACTGCTAAAACTGTTTCGAAAGCATTTGTAAAACATTTTCTATTTCATGTAGGGCATGTGATGAAAGTAATTTCTGACAATGGACCACAATTTCGTTCTGCTATATGGACACACATGTTACGAGCTAGAAACATTTCTCCGATCTATATATCCAAGTACCACGCTTCTTCGAACCCTTGTGAACGATTAATGAAAGAAATTGGTAAACTGTGTAGAATATACTGCCACAAAAGACATGTTAATTGGGACACACACATACACTCATTCCAAGATGTAATTAATTCCATTCCAAATGAATCCACTATGCTATCTCCGTCTGTAATACTGAAAAACGTTGAACCACCAAACAAAATTAAAGAATTAGTAACATTTCCTACATCTCGTCGATTACGACACCACGAAATAATTGACATTGCGCTGAACAACATCAAACGTGCCGCAGAGCGCCGGAGAAGACAGCAAAAACAGGTTTGTAGACGCCGAGACTTTCACGTTGGACAGAAGATATTAGTACGTACACACTATTTATCGAGCAAATCAAAAGGTAAGTGCAGTAAATTTGAACTTCTATACGCAGGTCCATATCGGATTCGCAGCATTCCTCACCCCAATGTTGTACACGTCGAAACTCTGAGAACCAGGAAATCGAAAGGCAACCACCATTGGTCAAACATAAAACCCTTTATTGAGTGAACATACTTTATGATTTATCACGCCGTAATGCTATTTACTAATTTTTATGAACATTTCTGCAATTATATTCACATGACTACCATGACTACTTATTGATGATTATCGTATTTTTTCTTGGCAAGTGCCCGGCAAGGTAAGGTTAGCAGGTCGCTCTTCTTGTCGTTACACACTAGACCGTGCATATTTTCCAGATGAACTTACGCATTTTATGGATAATTATGCAATTCTCTGTAGTGACGCATTAATTTTATCAAATTCTCTCTCCATTAAAGTCTTTAATTATCGCCTCTATTAACTACACTACATACAAGCTGAACACAACGAATGTCACATTTTGTCTTTTCTTATATATGTACGATTGTTTTCATGTTTTGTTTGTATGCACTGTGAACTAGTTAAGGTATAACACACACCAGTTGACTTTGACATTTTTTGCCCTATGATATCTCAACATCGTGACTGTTTTACATTTTCCTTTTTTTTTTTTTTTGCTGCTGCATTATGATATTCTCTGTACACTTTTTGCCTTTGAACACTGTCTATGCTTTTGACATATTACGTTTTCTGTAATGTTATGCTGTATTCTTAATTGTGTCACCATTAATCAGTCATTATCTAATGGGTATATGATTTAAATACAAGACATTAATCTTTGTTCATCAGTTTCAGAAAGAAATGATGCGTAAAGGAAATAAATTAAACAGAATGGGAATTTCACCTACGGAATAGATGAAAGAAAATACAAAACCTTATGAGGACGAGTAAATGGATCAGAATTAACAAGCATTAACAAGAATATACTATACACATCGCAGAATAGCAGTCTTAACTAATCTTTTCTTTCAGAATACAAGGCGATTGATGCAAGCTGTCAGACAGAACTACACATCTTAGTTTTAAGTGATGAAATATGCTAGAGATAAGGAATAGTTGTGTAATGAATAATGAAGTGATTTTTTGCAGATGATTATGAATGCCGATGAAGAGTAATGATGAAGAATATACTAATATGGATAATGAGGTTTTTCTTTACAGGTGATGATAATAATGAAGTTATGATAATATGGATAATGAAGTGATGGATAATGAAGTTTTTTCTTTACAAAAAAAATGGTTCAAATGGTTCTGAGCACTATGGGACTTAACTGCTGCGGTCATTAGTCCCCTAGAACTTAGAACTAGTCAAACCTAACTAACCTAAGGACATCACAAACATCCATGCCCGAGGCAGGATTCGAACCTGCGACCGTAGCGGTCTCGCGGTTCCAGACTGCAGCGCCTTTAACCGCACGGCCACTTCGGCCGGCTTTTCTTTACAGATGAGGATAATGTTGAAGTTATGTATTTATGCTATGTAGTTATTTAAGTATTTGTTGCAGTTTGCTTTGACAGCAGGTGTTATATTGCATAGTAGGATGACTGAAAGTTTTGGAAAGGACAGCTATGGAACACATTTTTTATACACATTTCACTTCCTGTTAATTCGAAGTTCACTACTTTTCAGCATAGTCTGCGTTTCTTCTTTCAGCTCAATAATCCATTTTGTATTTTTTCCAGGAGAAGCTTTTCATGATACTTACTAAACTTGTTACTTATTATACCTGTTCTAGTACTTGCATTTTATTTTTTTTTACCCATTTGTGTCTATCATTTATAAATGTGATCACATATACTGCCTTGTTGCATAACCTTGCTACAGCTGACTCATGACGAATGACGTTACACATTTTTCATTTATAGGAACAACCTTTTTTCTTCTTGCTTTCCCTTATAATGACCCAAAGCAATGTATTGCTAGCACAAAAACAAAATGTATTACCAGTCTCATATAATGTCACTAGTTTATGATAATTCTGAATAATACTGATCAGCTCTGAATAGTATGTCACTTGAATAATGACTTCTTAATGATACAAATATATATATATATATATATATATATATATATAAATATTTTGTAACTGGCTAATAACTGCCACTGTTTATTGTAATAAGACTACTTATAATGCCCATGATTATTAATGCTATGATTGTAATTTTGTAACTGGCTAATAACTGCCACTGTTTATTGTAATGAGACTACTTATAATGCCCATGATTATTAATGCTATGATTGTAATTAACTGAATTTTTTATAATGACTTCTTAATGATCTGAATAATACTGAATGATGAACAATGTTTTATACTATTCAATACTTTCTGGCCACTGAGTGCCAATAATTAATGTAACTATATAAATTATGTTATTAATTATGCCATTAATTAGCTCTTGTTTTCAATAATGATTTTAGTAAATGGCTACTGAGTGCCAATAATTAATGTAATTAAGACTTCTGATGAACATTATTCTGTCATACTAAACATGGTTTGTAACTGGACAAAGATTGCCGCTGTTTATTGTAATACGACTACCCATGATGGCAATAATTTAATTTTATGAACATTATTCTGTAATATGGTTTGTAACTGGCCCAAAGATTGCCGCTGTTTATTGTAATACGACTATCCATGATGGCAATAATTTAATTTTATGAACATTATTCTGTAATACTAAAATACATGGTACAGAAATGTTCAATAACTAGACTATGGATGCCGCAAACTACTTATGTAATCACTAATCAAGACTTGTGTGTTAGTTAATGTCCTTCACCTTCTGACCTAACTACCTGAAATTATTGTAACATCCATTGTCTTGTCCATCCTCATTATCATGGAGCACTATATTTGGTTTTTGCACTAATTCTACGTTGGTGTGCCTCTTAAGAGCGTGGTGTTGACACGACATGCTGTCCACCACCGTAAGCGATGAAGACGTTATTATGGTCCAACTGTTTGGTGTACCTGGTGTACTGCCAAATGATAGCATGGAATATTACTACGACGTTTCGGTGTCTTGATACGTTGATAAATGCTTCTGAACTGCAGATTGTATCACTTGGTGTTGTGATTCTGTGGAAAGATATGGACTTTCAGAGCAAGCTATGTGCAATCTAAAGTGCTACAACCATGATGCAATCCTTCCCATTCCTATCCTAACAGTGAAAATTATTTTTTGCTAAAATCATTTATGTTCATAGCCTATGCATTTTTTTTCGATTTGCTGAATTCTAGTGCAAGAACACTTATGTCTCTTGTCGACATGATTTTTTGCCATTATGTTTATTTGTTGTGTAAATGCTAAAGACATTTTTTTCAATTTGTTCTGAAGTGCAGTATATGTGCACTCTTGTCATTTATATTGTATATACCTTTTATGATTTGATGATTTTTTGTAAAAACTTGAAGCATTCTTCAGTGCATGTGCACTTATATGTTAATATGTTTTCTACTGAACTTCAGTGCCTGTGCACTTTTCTCATTTTTCAATATGATTTGTGCTTATTCTGTATACCTTTTATGATTTCGTGATATGTTTAATACTTCAGTGCGTATGCACTTATGTCATCTGTTACTCATTGTATATACATTTCGTCATATGCTGATATGTTCTGAACTGCAGTGCATGTGCACTCATGTCACTTGTCAACATGATTTTTTTTTTGCCATTCTATTTATTTGTTCTGAAAATGCTACAGAATCTTACAGTGCGTGTGCACTTTGTTATCTATCAAATAATTTGTATATACATTTTTCTGATTTACTACTATTTTTGTACTTATATTTTGTCTTTGTCTGAAATGTTTTGTACTCGGTGCATGTGCACCACATTTAACTCATGTACTACATATGAATATTTTGTAATTTGTAAAAGTTAATTAATTAAAGAAAAAATTTTGCCGCGCTTGGCAAGTCCAAATGACTCACCATCGCTGCCAAATTTTTGCCCCCCCAGTGGAGGGTTATGAAACACGTATGTTGTGTAGCGGCGATGGTGAGGCATAGGAGGGTCTCTGACCAGAGAGCGTGCAGTCGCGAGTTAGCTTTTAGAGAGAGTACTGTTGCGAGGTAGTAGCGCGAGAGTTCAGTTGCGAGCTAGTAGTTGCGAGTAGCGCGTCGGAGATGACGCAGTCGCGGTCTAGATGCGAGAGAGTTTAGTTGTGTGTGAGCGGTCGGCGGGCGTCGACATGGCACTCTGGTCAAGATTCAGGATGAGGTATATTATTTTTAAATAAGCAGCATTGCGCTCACCTAGTAATGTAAATTGACTGTAACTAATTTATGCAAGAATCGCCCTAATAATAATTTTATTTTCAATGCATTCTGATAAAGAACCATTTAATTGAACAAACAAATTCCTTACATTTCCTTTAAAGAAAAGTTTCAGTTAGATTTCAAAAAAAAAAAAAGTACTTGCAATGCATTTCCTCCAAGCCGCGGCCAACAATAAGAGCAGAACTTTGACATGCAGTTATACTGAGGTAAGAAATTAATTCTGATTTCGCACAGGGCCTAAGATCGACATTTCGGTCTATTTGTTTCCATTGTCACTGAGATTTTATTATCATTGAATTGACTTTCATTTTGTGAGAAACTTATACTTGGGTCAGATAGCTAATTTTTATTTAATTGTCATTGTGTTTCAAAATTTCTCTGGGGAGCTTACACTTAGCTGAATGTCCATTCGCATTAGAGTATTATCTTTCATTTTCTGCGGGAAGGTTACAACCTTCATTCGTCGATGAGTTTCAATAGGTTTCACACCTTCACTACGCAAAAACCGAACAACTATGGAGGTGCACGTCGCAAGTGGGGCAGCCATCTTTATACCGATACTGCGACAGTATGTGTGCATTTGCACTGTGCTGCCACCTACAGGCCATTCTGCACGCTTTTTGTAGCACACTTATCAACTTACAGGATAGCGGCGCGAAATTTCGATTTGTTATTACAAATTTAAGGTTTTCATTTGACTCACCCTCGTATTGCGAGTGGTATTTGAAGGCGTTGCAGGTTGCATAAAACGCAGCGGCAGGGGCAGCTGATTGCTTGGTTGATTTGGGGAAGGGGACCAAAGAGCGAGGGCATGGGTCGATCGGATTAGGGAAGGGTGGGGAAGGAAGTCGGCCGTACCCTTTCGAAGGAACCATCCGGCATTTGCCTCAACTGATTTAGGGAAATCACGGAAAACCTGAATCAGGATGGCCGGACGCGGGTTTGAACCGTCGTCCTCCCGAATGCGAGTCCAGCGATATAACTAGTGCGCCAACGCGCTCGTTGGGGCAGCTGGATCAGCCTGTATTTCTCCTGCTGACCGGTTTCGGTCACCAAGGATATACCAGCCATTTATTTTAGGATATTTTACTTCTATGATAGTATTCATGTCTCCGTAACTTGTTAACAGAGTAAGAAACTGATCTGATGATGGTCTTACAACATAACGAAACCGGACACCAAGTGAAATACAGGCAACTTGTTTACGATCTAGACTGTTTTCTTGAAATAATTTTTAATACGAATTACATCACTGCCCATTAAAATCGCTACACCAAGAAGAAATGCAGATGATAAATGGGTATTCATTGGACAAATATATTATACTAGAACTGACATATGATTACATTTTCACGCAATTTGCGTGCATAGATCCTGAGAAATCAGTACCCAGAACAACCACCTCTTGCCGTAATAACGGCCTTGATACGCCTGGGCATTGAGTCAAACAGAGCTTGGATGGCGTGTACAGGTACAGCTGCCCATGCAGCTTCAACACGATACCACAGTTTATCAAGAGTAGTGACTGGCGTAATCTGACGAGCCAGTTGCTCGGCCACCGTTGACCAGACGTTTTCAACTGGTGAGAGACCTGGAGAATGTGCTCGCCAGGGCAGCAATCGAACATTTTCTGTATCCAGCATGGCTGTATCGGTTACAGACGTGCGGATAAGATGCCTGTCATGTCGACTGCTAGTGATACGAGGCCGTTGGGATCCAGCACAGTGTTCCGTATTACCCTCCTGAACCCACCGATTCCATATTCTGCTAACAGTCATTGGATCTCGACCAACGCGAGCAGCTATGTCGCGATACGATAAACCGCAATCGCGATAGGCTACAACCTGACCTTTATCAAAGTCGGAAACGTGATGGTACGCATTTCTCCTCCTTACACGAGGCATCACAACAACGTTTCACCAGGCAACGCCGGTCAACTGCTGTTTTTGTATGAGAAATCGGTTGGAAACTTTCCTCATGTCAGCTCGTTGTAGGTGTCGCCACTGGCGCCAACCTCGTGCGAATGCTCTGAAAAGGTAATCATTTGCATATAACGGCATCTTCTTCCTATCCGTTAAATTTCAGGTCTGTAGCACGTCATCTTCGTGGTGTAGCAATTTTAATGGCCAGTAGTGTTGAGGCGTAGCGCCATAAAACGATCCTGCCTTGGAGGTGGTTAAGTGGGAGATGTGTCTCAGAGCTTGATAGTGACAGATGGTGACGGCGAGACTGGACGCGCACATAGTTTATGTATCAGCCGATAGAGGACAGTATTGGATAGGGAATTGATTTAGTTTCGATTGTGCCCAGTAGAGTGCACTAAAGTAATAGAATGTTTTTCATAAACTGTTCTAGTATTTTCATAAAGTGTTATTATGTCTTTTTGTGTATGTAAAATGTTATAAATGTGTTTTAGCAGCATGAATGATGCGTGAGTGTGGATTAAGGTTAATATGGAGATAATTGTTTAACGAGTTATGTAGTAGGATATAGTGTGGGAACATTTCGAAGAAGTATGGATATGGATAAAGGGGATTTTTGTAGAATAGATTTGTGAAGTAAGTTTATGGTAAAGAGAAAGTTAATTCAGGTATAAATAACAATAGTACATAACTTTACGCGTAAGCAAAACTTCAGCATATTAGATAATTACGTCGGTAAAAAGTGCAGTCGTGAGGTTTACTATTTTGCGATTGGTTATGGATGAAAAGCGCGGATTGACGCGGGAGATTGTTGTTTTGCTATTGGCTGTTGAGTAAACTTACCAATGGTAAAGCAATATTCTTAGCGCGCCTTTCTCTGCTAGCAGAGAAGACTTAAGAGTATTCTAGAGAGGAGTCGAAGCCTATCCATGAAAGAGATCGGACGTGTGCAGTAGTAGTTCCGATTGAAAAGAGAAGTTGCTGGATCTAGCAGTGTTTCATACATCAAAAGTGTTAGAAAGTGACGGCATAATTATTCCGATGTGTATGTAGAAATTTCGGAATTTTTAAGTGAATTTTGTGACAAGATAAGACATATATTCCGCGTGGCGTATTGAGCAGGTCGGTGGCTAAAAACTGTGACTGCATTAGGTACCGACAGACTTAATATTTGGCGAGCATTCTAGATAAAAAACAATCAGTATTTTTGTAGCTATTACGTTTTCGGGAAATGCAACACCATAAACTTGCTAACGTGAGTGAAAGAGATTGTGAGTGACTGTGTTAAGACTAGCACGGGCTTGGCAGTGATACTTGTTCACCTAAGTTTCAGAATATAGTAATTGTGGACAAAATTTCCAACCTTTTCATTTCATATTTCTCCCGAAACGTAGATTAGTGACTTTAATTCCAGCCTGGTTCACGTCGAAGTACAGTAGATTTCACTCGGCTTTCCTACTGATGATCTGCTGAGACAATGTTCACAGGTAGGTGCAGGTCCGTCGTAAAGGGACGGAAAGAACCGCTCCGCCGCAGTGTATGAAGCTATTTGGGTTAATTTACTTCGGTGTCTTTCTTCCGTGAATGTCTGACAACAATCTTTAACCACGATAACCAGTGTCCTTCGCCACGTATCGATTGTTCAGGACTTTAATCGAACTTTATCCGCGGTTTTGTCCCTCTTCCTCACTGTCCCCTGACCTGAATCAAGAGCAAAGTCACTAAAAAAAGCTCCGCGGGAACTGCAAATAGAGAGTATGCTTACCAGCCAGAAAGATGCTGCGTCGCTCGGTCGGCGCTGCGTGCATTACGTAAACGCCTGTTACCTTTGTAAGAAATGGAAAGCCTCGCTCTCTCAGGCTGCAGCTGCAGGAACGCTACCCTGCAATTTTGCTAGCCTCCATTTCATTTTTCCGAGACGTCTGACGCTGCGTATCGCTTTGCGCGCTGCCGCCTGCTACGTGATCGGTACGCGCGGCTGCGGCGGAGTGCCAGGAAAATGTTGCCTGCAGCGGGGGACCTAATGAGGTGCAACAGAGTAGCTAGCCGTGCGCCGTGACTGGGAGGCGGTGCCACAGCTGAGCTAGCCGGCTGCTCGCCTGCTGGGCTGCCTTCTGTTCCCACTATCCGTCACAGTCGGTTAACAGCAGGTTTCTGGCGTCCATGTTGGACTGTCGTAAGGAACGGCGACTGCCTTATGACAATAAAAGTTCAAATAAGACAATTATCTGCAACAGTCACTCTTTTTTGTTTCATCCCACGACACGTTTCGAGAGTTACCGTCACATCTTCAAGCGGAACAATGATACTGTGTTACATTTTTGCTAGCTGAATGCAGAGAGTTGTTTGTTGTAGTTTGCTACAGAAACATATACCAGGCTATTATTAGCGTAATATAGCACTAAGATCATAAATTTTAATCGGTGGCAGAGGTACTTGCAATATGTTCCAGTGTACAGAACGTCACGGATCGTCATAAATGGAGGGGAAGGCGGGGCAAGACGGGGAGTTGGGGTAAGACGGGGAAGGGCTATAAGCTACAAATGGTTCAAATGGCTCTGAGCACTATGGGACTCAACTGCTGTGGTCATCAGTCCCCTAGAACTTAGAACTACTTAAACTTAACTAACCTAAGGACATCACACACATCCATGCCCGAGGCAGGATTCGAACTTGCGACCGTAGCAGTCGCACGGTTCCGGACTGCGCGCCTAGAACCGCGAGACCACCGCGGCCGGCACTATAAGCTACAGTTAGAGTGCTTCCATCTGTGGATAGCTACGTCAACATCATCAATACATAGGTCCCAGTGTGTTGACATTGCTGAACCTTAGTTTCGCGGTGGTTTCTGTGAGCTTTGCAAGGTACGTACAATTGTTATACTGATTTGCGATGTTTTACACCTTTCGAGGTCCTAAAACATGTGTTTCGTGAACATTTGTCCAGACTGTATATATAGCACTGAATAGTACGTCTTATTAACAGTAAACTGCTGTGTCAGTAGTCAATGTTCACTAAATAGTGTTCATGTAGGAGTAACGTAACCTGACAGCATGGTAGGGGGTAAGACGGGGTGGGGCCCCTATTATTTGTCCAACCATTACGTTCTTATCGTCTCATGTGTTTACCTCGCTGCGGGTATTGAACACGTACATTATACGTTGAATACAATTGTAAATAGAATGGTATTCGTTATTCCAACGTTTCCTAATTAATTACAAAGTATGCCTTAGGCTATATGGTGAATAAAAATACACAAAACGTGCAAAGTCAGTATTCTTGCTATGCTTTAACAACTGACTATTGGAAATATGGTATTTACTATATAATATAGATTACCAGAAATGATCTGACTCAATAGTACGTTCCACGTGTTTTATTTCAGATGGTTCGCAAGTATCGGCGACAAACGTCTAGGCAAGATTGGTCATTGGAGTCAATTGTAAATGCTGTTATAGAAGGTCATATGGGTTCTTTCAGGGCTGCTCGACAGTTCAACGATTGAACGACATGTGCCAAAGAAACGTGATAATCCTGGCTATACAGTTGTGAAAAGGTTAGGACCAATCACTAGTGTGTTTACCCCAGAACAAGAGGCAGAACTTAAAGACTACTTAACACAGATGGAAGGACAGTATTTTGGTCTAACACTTAAAGAACTTTGTGAAATTGCTTTTCAGCTTGCTGAACGAAACAACATCAAACACCCATTTAATACTGCAGCCAAATCTGCTGGAAGAGATTGATTAAACGGGTTTCTTGCACGAAATCATACCTTAACAATACGAAAACCAGAGGCCACATCAATCTCCCGAGCAATGGGGTTTCATCGAGTTGCTGTAGATCGGTTTTTCGATCTGTTAGAAAGTCAATTAGACACATTAAAGTTTACGGGAGACAGAATTTTCAATTACGATGAGACTGGTTTAACAAATGGTTCAAATGGCTCTGAGCACTATGGGACTTAACATCTATGGTCATCAGTCCCCTAGAACTTAGAACTACTTAAACCTAACTAACCTAAGGGCATCGCACAACACCCAGTCATCACGACTGGTTTAACAGTCATTCCAAATGGTCACACAAAGGTGGTTGCTTTGAAAGGGCGCAGACAGGTGGGAGCAGTTACTTCAGCAGAAAGAGGCCAGACTGTGACTGCAGAAATCTGTGTTTCAGCGTCGGGGTGATACGTACCGCCTATGTTAATTTATCCTCGAAAACGAATGCAACAAGCGTTTGAGACTGGCCTGCCCCCTGGTGCCTGGGCAGAAGTCCAAGAAACTGGTTGGATGGCTAAAGAACTATTTTTGACTTGGTTTAAGAAGTTTATTGCATTTACTGGAGCATCAAAGGAAAGACCGATACTTCTCATATTGGACGGCCACAAAACGCACACCAAGAATTTAGAACTGATAGATGTCGGCCGCGAAAATGGGGTTGTCTTGCTGTGTTTGACACCACACTGCTCACACCGTCTTCAACCATTGGACGTGGCATTTATGAAACCTCTCAGTAAATTTTACGAAGATGAAAAATTGTTACGCTGCATAAGATCGCAAGTTTATTCGGCAAAGCTTTCATTCATTCAGCTACAATGTCCACAGCAGTGAACGGGTTTCGGAAAACAGGCATTTGGCCTGTAAACAGAAATGTGTTTCAAGAAAGCGATTACCTTCCCTGTTCAACTACAGACATTCAAATGGTTCAAATGGCTCTGAGCACTATGGGACAACTTCTGAGGTCATCAGTCCCCTAGAACTTAGAACCACTTAAACCTAACTAACCTAAGGACATCACACACATCCATGCCCGAGGCAGGATTCGAACCTGCGCCCGTAGTGGTCGCTCGGTTCCAGACTGTAGCGCCTAGAACCGCTCGGCCACTCCGTCCGGCTACAGACATTCATCAAGCTCACACATCTGAAGCTATAGAAACGGAAGACCAAATACCAGAGATGTTGTCAAGACGTAAAGCACCTGAACAATTAACAACTGACGATCAAGCCTCTGTTTCGTCTAACTTTCAGGTTACCAGCCCTGAAATGGTGTTAGCTATTCCAAAGGTGGATAAAAAAACCAAAAGGAAACCATCTAACAGGCGTGGAAAACCCTTTGCTTTAACCGAATCTCCTTATAGGAGTGAACTATCTGAAGAAATTAAACGAAAAGGAGTCCCCAAACGTGCTGCATGTAAACGAAAACTCTTCTCAAAGACATTTAATAAACCTGGGATACCACCAAAAGGACATAACGACAACGAAAAAGTGACGAACGTTACTGACGTCTTAACCACCCCTTAATGCTCAAGGGATAATAAACTGAGGTCGAATGACAACGAGGAAGAGAGTGAAGAATGTTTATACTGCTATGACTTCTCTGAAGGAGGCTGGATACGGTGTATTAGCTGCGGACGCTGCGCCCACGACACTTGTGCAGGGATAGAAAGTGATGATGACGAGGCTGTCCACAGTTGTGTACTATGTGAAAGTAAGAGGCCTAAATAAAACGTAATACCTGATTCTACAATTCGCAGAACCATGTTTCGAAACCTTATCGTCACATGATTTCGTAATTCCAGTCCTTATTTAAGCTTTAGAGATGAATTCATGCTAGTTCCCCATCTTAACCCGCATATGGGGCAAGACGGGAAATTGGTAGTTTATGTTTCAAATCGAGATATTTCTAACTAAATGTAACAAGTTTGCAGGTTTCCTTGTATGCTATTGTAATTCAATGGATAAGTAAACGAATGATAATCAAACCTACTTGAATTTGTTTATTTTTGTCGCTTTTGTAAGAGTTTAAAGTCAGCTTCCCCATCTTGCCCCGCCTTCCCCTACATTTTTAACTTACTTTGCCCCACAGAACATGAACTAACAACATACACAAACCAGAGATTATAGCTATGTAAAAATATCAGTGATCTCTATACTACCCCCGGACGTTGAACTTCAGCTATCTGACCGTGCCAGCCGTAGATATTTAGTTTCTTCCCAAACTACAACATGGGTGTTAGGAAATGTCACTAGAAGACGATAAGAAAATACTTTTCGATTCCGCTACCACATAAGCCTATTACATCAAGTGTTGACATAAAGTTCGAAACAAGAAATCAGTCTGCATTTCTTTGTCACGTACAGACCGATGGAAAACTGTTAGCCAAAGTAAAACATGTCGGACGATGCAAAGCACATGAAACTGCAGACACGCTGCAGTTCTATACTCGGAGTCTACGCTTCTACATCCAGGTTGTATAGATATCACTGAAGTTTTAATCTGCCAGGAAGTTTCATATCAAATGGTTCAAATGGCTCTGAGCACTATGGGACTTAACATCTATGGTCATCAGTACCCTAGAACTTAGAACTACTTAAACCTAACTAACCTATGGACATCACACAACACCCAGTCATCACGAGGCAGAGAAAATCCCTGACCCCGCCGGGAATCGTACCCGGGAACCCGGGCGTGGGAAGCGAGAACGCTACCGCACGACCACGAGCTGCGGACTGAAGTTTCATATCAGCGCACACTCCGCTGCAGAGTGAAAATCTCATTCTGGAAACATCCCCTAGGCTGTGGCTAAGCCATGTCTCCGCAATATCCTTTCTTTCAGGAGTGCTAGTTCTGCATGGTTTGCAGGAGAGCTTCTGTAAAGTTTGGAAGCTAGGAGACGAGGTACTGGCAGAAGTAAAGCTGTGAGGACGGGGCGTGAGTCGTGCTTGGATAGCTCAGTTGGTAGAGCACTTGCCCGCGATAGGCAAAGGTCCCAAGTTCGAGTCTCGGTCCGGCACACACTTTTAATCTGCCAGGATGTTTCATATCAGCGCACACTCCGCTGCAGAGTAAAAATCTCATTCTGGAGTTATAAAATAGTTTTAATCTTGACAACAACTCGTTAAAAATCTTAATGTTGAAAAGATATGACAATATGACACAAATAAAAATAGAGTGAAATACATAAACTTTGCAGGCTTAATATCAAAATAATCTAATTCCTACTGTTTCTGTACAGTGCTTTGGCAATTATCTTTTATGACGGTCACTTAGGAGGTAGAAACTGAGAAGAGTTATATACATCACTTGTCACAGTATTCAAATTTAATCCCTTACCATTGTATCTTTAACTTTCGGGTGGTTTCCCTGTTTCTCAGATGGAAAACACACTTTTGTGTCTTTGATGCGTTAGGTTGCAGCTGGTTTATTCTGTAGGACTCTGACAGATCTTCAAGCGCACTTTTTACGGTGATTTATATTTAATCGAAATTTGTGCTTTGGGTTGCCAGTGCGAGATCGTCGGCATACAGATACTCCTGCAGTTGGGGACTACGGATTGGTCGTTGCACAGAATTGGAGCCAACACACTTCCCTGGGGAAGGTCATTTTTCTGTAGCCTCCATCGGCTACGCTGTCATTGGAGATCAACGAAGAATCTTCAGTTCTGCAGAAGATTGACGATGAGCCTGGTGTCTGATAAGGTCAGAAATGAAAAAAATTCCTACCTTCGGAAAAAAACTGACAAGAAGAAGAGACAGAATGATATCAGTTTTGTTAAGACATCAGGAAATATCTTCCAATGTACAAGGGACGGCTGTAGAGGCTAAAAGTGTAGAGAAAGACAGATATCGAAATATAGCCAGAAAATGAAGACTTTCTGCAAGTGGCAGGGGGCATTAAAAAGGTGGTGTGTATGGAATCCTCTGTTCACAGTTCAGTCTCACACAGAACTAATCGGAATATTTAATGACCGTGTTCTCAGACCGAATACACATGTTTCCCTCTGAGCTTATCGTCTCTTTTCTGCAAAGTAGAATGTAATCCTCTAATTACCGTATTTAATTAGCAGCACATTCGGGTGGTAGGGGAGAGAAGCGTGCATATAATGAGGAACACAAGTATCTGGTAGAGATCCCACGTATGTTCTACCAGCAAAACACATTAATGTGAGCTACATTGTTCACAGACTTTTGGTCCCACATTAGCCACAGGTCGTAATTAGTACTTCAGTCAGAGTGGTCTATTTGCAGTACAATGAAATCTGTTGTCCTACTATTCACTCCACGCTATTCTTTTACTAGCAATTCAGTCACTCAAACATCACTTTTATACTTTTGATAGTCGGCACAGTTTCTTGTAATTAACATTAGTTTATGCTAACGATTGGCTTCACGAGCGCACGCGTGACCGTTTCACGACGCGACTGGGTGTTGATCTCTCGACACAATATACGAACGAATGTACCTCCTCTCGTGAATCTTAATTTCACAAGATTAATAGTCTCTCTGTTAGAATATTCACTGACTTATTGTCAAATCTGTGGGTGTTGGTTCTGTAACCGCCGAGGGGCGGTTGATTAGTAGCTCAACGACACGAAAATCGAATAAGGAAAGTTACATTTTTCACAATAATAAACAAATACACTGCTGGTCATTAAACTTGGTACACCACGAAGATGACGTGCTACAGACGCGAAATTTAACCGACAGGAAGAAGATGCTGTGATATGCAAATGATTAGCTTTTCAGAGCATTCACGCCAGTGGTGACGCCTACAAAGTGCTGATATGAGGAAAGTTTCCAACCGATTTCACATACACAAACAGCAGTTGACCGGTGTTGCCTTGTGAAACGTTGTTGTGATGCCTCGTGTAAGGAGGAGAAATGCGTACCATCACGTTTCCGACTTAACCAAAGGTCGCATTGTAGGCTGTCGCGATTGCGGTTTATCGCATCGCGACATTGCTGCTCGCGTTGGTCGAGATCCAATGATTGTTGGCAGAATATGGAATCGGTGGGATCAGGGGGGTAATATGGAACGCCGTACTGGATCCCAACGGCCTCGTATCACTAGCAGTCGAGATGACAGGCATCTTATCCGCATGGCTGTAACGGATCGTGCAGCCACGTCTCGATCCCTGAGTCAACAGATGGGGACGTTTGCAAGACAAAAACCATCTGCAAGAAGAGTTCGACGACGTTTGCAGCAGCATGGACTATCAGCTCGGAGACCATGACTGCGGTTACCCTCGACGCTGCATCAGACAGGATCGCCTGCGATGGTGTACTCAACGATGAACCTGGGTGCACGAATGGCAAAACGTCATTTTTTCGGATGAACCTAGGTTCTGTTTACAGCATCATGATGGTCGGATCCCTGTTTGGCGACATCGTGGTGAAGGCACATTGGAAGCGTGTATTCGTCATCGCCACACTGGCGTATCACATGGCGTGATGGTATGGGGTGCCATTGGTTACTCGTCTCGGTCACCTCTTGTTCGCATTAACGGCACTTTGAACAGTGGACGTTACATTTCAGATGTGTTACGACCCGTGGATCTACCCTTCATCCGATCCCTGCGAAACCCTACATTTCAGCGGGATAATGCACGACCGCATGTTGCAGGTCCTGTACGGGCCTTTTTGGATACAGAAAATGTTCGACTGCTACCCTGACCAGCACATTCTCCAGATCTCACCAACTGAAAACGTCTGCCCGCATCTCGTGGTCGTGCGGTAGCTTTCTCGCTTCCCACGCCCGGGTTCCCGTGTTCGATTCCCGGCGGGGTCAGGGATTTTCTCTGCCTCGTGATGGCTGGGTGTTTTGTGATGTCCTTAGGTTAGTTAGGTTTAAGTAGTTCTAAGTTCTAGGGGACTGATGACTATAGATGTTAAGTCCCATAGTGCTCAGAGCCATTTGAGCCATTTTTGAAAACGTCTGGTCAATGATGGCCGAGCAACTGGCTCGTCACAATGCGCCAGTCACTACTGTTGATGAACTGCGGTATCGTGTTGAAGCTTCATGGGCAGCTGTACCTGTACACGCCATCCAAGCTCTGCTTGACTCAATGCTCAGGAATATTAAGGCCGTTATTACCGCCAGAGGTGGCTGTTCTGGGCACTGATTTCTCAGGATCTATGCAGCCAAAGTGCGTGACAATGTAATCACATGTCAGTTCTAGTATAATATATTTGTCCAATGAATACCCGTTCATCATCTGCATTTCTTCTTGGTGTAGCAATTTTAATGGCCAGTAGTGTATGTTTGCTGAGGGGCACTGATATGCACTATCCAGTCACGTCAATGAGACATCCTGTCAAAAGCCCGAGTAACCACCTTTTACATCGCGGACCGCTGCGAGACGTACAGGAAGAGAGTGAATGTGCTCTGGAAGGTATCGACAGGGATGTGGAGCCATGCCGGCTCTGTGCTGTGGCTGGCTGTCCTAGGTCTCTTGTCTGAGGACGCACGGCGCGAACTGCCCGATCGCTGTGGTCCCTCAGGTACTCGAATGGGTTTAAATCCGGCGAGTATGATGGCCTCGACACTGGGAGCTGTATGGTATGTTGCATTGTCCTGCTGGTTGATACCCTCGTGCCGAAGAAAAACAAACTGCATGGTCCTTAAGGATAGATGTGTACTTGTGTCGATCTACTATGCCTTCCAGAATGACGAGATCAATCTGGGAATGCCACATTCCTCAGATCATAGCGCTCCCTGCTCCTGCTTGGATCCTTCCGACGATTGTTGCAGGTTGTTTGCTTTGAGGTGTTTTATGCCGTACCATCTTTCTGGCGGAGCATAAAACTAGATTCATGAGGAAAGACCAATTGTAAGTGTACCTCCAGCTGCGGCGCTGTCGTGAAAATTCCAGCCTCCGTCAGCGATGAATAGCAGTCAGCCTGGGTGCATGGACCAGGCTCCTGCTGCGGGTGGTCATACTCAGAATCGATATCTGAGCCGTCATTAAAGAGACACAGCTGGTAGCCCCTTAGATCATATGGGCGGTCAGGTGCTCAGCTTCTACACGCCAGTATACATCTCTGCAGCTGTCACCTCTGTAATCTGTGGCCCGTTGTGAACCACAGTTGCCTTGCCGTCGGTTTTGGATAGCGCCATTTTGCCATGCTCGGAATACTTTATACATAATGGCCAGCGAACAGTTTACAAACTTAGTCCTTTCGGAAATGCTTCTACCCTTGGTCCGTAAGCCAGTGATCATGGACGTAAGATAAATCACTCCGTTTCCGCCTTACGACAACGACTGCACTCTTTTTCCGCGTCCCCCCAACACAGTTAATACAGGGAGGTCGGAAATTCCCGTTTCGGACTTCTAGGACTTGTAGAGGGGAGTGAGTACATCGTATTTTGAATAGGAACCCATGTCCGGAAACGTCATCCAACGAGACTGCAGAGCGTCAAAGTTATAGGCGTCTGTTTAGATGACTCTGAGCACTGTGGGACGTAATTGCTGAGATCATCAGTCCCCTAGAATTTAGAACTACTTAAACCTAACTAACCTAAGGACATCACACACATCCATGCCCGAGGCAGGATTCGAACCTGCCACCGTAGCAGCAGAGCGGTTCTGGACTGAAGCGCCTAGAACCGCTCGGTGACAATTACCGGCACGGGCGTCTGTAAATGTACGTATACACTGGGTGATTCCGTGATGAAGTTGCAGACTTTCTAGGATGATGGAGAACGATAAATGTATTAATTTGAAGTAAGGATCCGTGTACCGGAAACGAACGAGTGGAAAGTTGTAAACGAAAACCGTTCTGATACCTCTGACAGTTAAATACATGTACCGGTTCTTGTGTTGCGAAGAGTGTGGGGTTGGTAACTTTCAGTGGTGGTAGTGTGGGCAAAACAGATAGAAAAATGTCCAATAAACGTGGGCTCTAAAGTGCGTACCTGAGGAGCTATGACCATTCGTTCATCTTCGCTAACGTGAAACACACCTCCTCTGCTGAGCAAGTGTTCATAGCTGTTAAGGTACGCACTTTAGAGCCCACGTTTATTGGACATTTTTTCTCGTTTTCGTCCACACTACCACCACCGAAAGTTACCAACCCTACACTCTTCGCAACAAAAGAACCGGTACATGTATTCAAATGTCAGAGGTATCAGAACGGTTTTCGTTTACAACTTTCCACTCGTTCGTTTCCGGTATAGGGATCCTTACTTCAAATTAATACATGTATCGTTCTCCATCATCCTAGAAAGTCTGCAACTTCATCACGGAATCACCCAGTGTATACGTACATTTACAGACGCCCGCGCCCATAACTTCGACGCTCTGCAGTCTAGTTGGATGACGTTTCCAGACACGGGTTCCTATTCAAAATACGATCTACTCACTCCCCTCTATAAATCCTAGAAGTCTGTAACGGGAATTTCCGACCTCCCTGTATATGTTACCGGCCAAACCCGATTTTAGGATGAAGTACTTTCGCCTACGTCAAACTCGTTCATCCTGTTACAGATAGAAGAAAACAGTTTAGCTTAGGCAGAATCGGTTTATTCTAGTTAGAATTTACATGCTTTGGGATAAACTGGTACGTCCTAGTCTGAACTAATTTTGCCTGCACAGAGCGCATGTCGCTGCCTGTACGAACGGGGAATCCCCGAATCATCTCTTGCTCGTCCCTCGCGCCTCTCAACCGCTCTTCGCTCGCACTGTTCTTTGTTTTGAACGGTATTTTGCATCGACGAGTGCGCATGTTAAGTTGCTGGTAGTGTTTAGAAGATTTATTATAATCCTAGTATAGTTATTGTGAGGCATTTCATCATGGATGAGTCTTCGTGTAGTAGACAGGGCAATCAAAAGCTGTGAAGAGCAAAGTTTATGGAAGAAATTTTGCAGAGCGAAAACAAAAAGCCTTCTCATTACAATGTGTTATCAGTAGACGAATATGCGGATTTGGTTAAACAAGAAGAAGACGCGGAAAAGTTGTAAAAAAGAACATCATTACAAAAAAGAACACTGAATCGATTTGCTGTTTTGGAAATTGGTGATGTGAAAAACTTATTGCACGGTATGAAGGGTATATAAAATACTCTGTTCAAGCTGACGAACTTGTGATTGACGCAGCTCATGCAGCTGTGGGTCAAGGTGGTCGCGATAGGATGCTAACCGAGACATCAAAAAAATATACCAATAGCACAAAGGAAATGATATGCCTCTATTTATCAATATGTGATGTTTGTCAACAAAAGAAGACAAAAAAGAAAAGAGGGCTAGTTTCAAAGCCAGTTCTCCATTCGGAAATGAATAGCAGATGCCAAGTCGATTTGATTGATTTCCAAACACAGCCATACGGAAATTTAAAATTCATTCTAGTTTACCAAGACCATCTCACAAAATTTGTTCTCCTTCGCGCGTTAACATCAAAGAGGGCCGAAGAAGTAGCTTATCATTTGAATGACATATTCCTAACTGTAGGGGCGCCGTGCATTCTTCAGTCTGACAATGGCAGAGAATTTGTCAATAATGTTATAAGTGAACTCGGAATGCTTTGCTCAGAACTGAAAATTGTGCATGGAAAACCAAGGCACAGCCAAAACCAAGGTTTTGTTGAACGTACCAATCAAGACATTGAAAATATGATAAGTTCTTGGTTAATGGACAACAATTCGATGAAGTGGTCGGAAGGATTAAGGTATGTCCAATTGATGAAAAATCGTGCTTACCACTCTGGCATAAAACAATCACCTTACAAAAAGCGTTATTCGGAATCGAACCTAGAATAGGACTTTTCACCTCCTCGTTGCCTCAAGAAATCATAAATGATATTCACGATGAAGATGATCTAAAGAAGGCAATCGAAGATGACAGCAGTATTGAACAGTACGAAGACAGTTGTGATGATAACGTTGTGAAAATTGACACAAACGACATTCAAAATGCTAGAAAAATTGCGACAGAAAAATAAAAAAAAAAAAAAAAACAAGCTAAAAGAATGAAAGCTTCCTCTGACAAATCCCATCCACCAGCTGACATTGGAGACAACGTAATCATACCTATTCCAGATGTAGATAAAGGCAGAGGCGACCTTCGAAACAAAATTGGAGTAATACTTCAAAAGACTGATGATCGCCTCTGCAAAGTTGGTACAGAACATGGCGTACTTCGAAAACACTATTGCAGGTATAATTTTATTAAAATTTTCCTCATTTTTTGTAATAAAATAGCCGGCCGGAGTGGCCGAGCAGTTCGAGGCGCTACCGTCTGGAAGAGCGCAACCGCTGCGGTCGCAGGTTCGAATCCTGCCTCGGTCATGAATGTGTGTGATGTCATTAGGTTAGTTAGGTTTAAGTAGTTCTAAGTTCTAGGGGACTGATGACCTCAGCAGTTAAGTCCCATAGTGCTCAGAGCCATTTGAACCATTTTTTGTAATAAAATTCTAAAAAAAAAATTTTAAACTTCTTTTTTATTTTTGTTTAGAAATGATTTCGACGTCTGCCTTGAGTAGTTTTTAGATGTGGGAAATATTAACCAGGATATTGAAATACCTTTAAGGACTGAAGCCACAAAACATTGTTGGATCAGGGCAAGGCTTCGTGAAATGCTGTTGCATGAACACTGTACAACAATAAATGCAATTGTAAGAAAAACTGCAATTCTAAGTTCCACCAAAGTAAACCTTTCAAAAATAAGTATATAAGCAAACTGCAGATAAGGTGATTTCTGTGTATGGATATATGTAAGTTAATCTAGTGAAGGATGTGTAATTACTGTTTAGTTAATAAATAACTTTAATGAATCATATTGACTATTTTATTTCTATTCCTTTATCAGGCTTACTTTGAAAAGCTTATAGAAGATACAAAATGGGTGAAATTAGTTCAGACTGGGACGTACCAGTTTATCCTAAAGCATGTAAATTCTAACTAGGATAAACCGATTCGACCTAGGCTAAACTGTTTTATCCTCTCAGTAACAGGATGAACGAGTTTGACCTAGGCGAAACTAGTTCACCCTAAAATCGGATTTGGCCGGTAAAATATACACTCCACTGCTAGTCTGCCGCTTGCCGTGATTTCTGTGTATGGATGTATGTAAGTTAATCTAGTGAAGGATGTGTAATTACTGTTTAGTTAATAAATAACTTTAATGAATCATATTGACTATTTTATTTCTATTCCTTTATCAGGCTTACTTTGAAAAGCTTATAGAAGATACAAAATGGGTGAAATTAGTTCAGACTGGGACGTACCAGTTTATCCTAAAGCATGTAAATTCTAACTAGGATAAACCGATTCGACCTAGGCTAAACTGTTTTATCCTCTCAGTAACAGGATGAACGAGTTTGACCTAGGCGAAACTAGTTCACCCTAAAATCGGATTTGGCCGGTAAAATATACACTCCACTGCTAGTCTGCCGCTTGCCGTCTGTGAGTGGTTACTGCACGTTGACTTCGAACATGGGCGGCGGTCACATTAATGTGACTTGACCGTGTAGAACGTACAGATACTATGGTGTGTGGCTTAACTATTTTTGGCAACACGACGGCGTTTTTGCAGGCCACGTGTCTGGAAAAATTGGTGGCGCATATTTATCTTACATAACGACACCCGGCGCTCTCGAAAGAGGCCATTATCGATCCTGAGGTGGGCAGCGAAACTACAGTATACTTACAGCGAGGAATAAGTGCTACTCTGAAATTAAGAGATCAGCACAGTACAAAAGACATGACCCAAAAAGTCTGATCGGTAGGTTGGAGCATCAAGTCCGATACTGCACAGTCCTCAAATTACTCCTTAGTGATGATAGGTTACCGACAACTGTACGTAATACTATCCCAAAAAATGACTGACCAACTGCCCTGCTGAGGGCATGTGATTGCATACCTTGCGCCACAGCACTAGCTATCTTCCGCAGTTCTTGCAGCCCCGGGCGGAGTAAATGAAAGGAACTCGCCCTAGTTTGCGAACGCGGTAAGTATTAACAGGCCACCGGGATTTTAAATCGATTTCCTCATCAGAGTTCGATCGTGTAAGGCGTCGGTAACGTTCCTACTAACAGAAGGCCCCTGATTTGTTCGTACACTGGGGATACATAGTAGCATTTCGTAACATAAGGAAAATATCTAGGAATAATTAAAAAGATGTATTTTTAATACAGAATGGGACAGAACAATATTAAACCGAGGACAGCTTTCACTTACGTTACACAGTGACGAAACGACACGCAGAATCCTATTGAACTAAAGAAAGAGAATGCTGAACCATCAGAAGCAGATCAGGGATAAAGTAGGGGGAGGGGGGACATTTCGGTGAATCTTACCACATGGCTGACGTTATTAGTCTGTAGTTGTATTCGGACTCACCAAGCCGTGTCGTGTTCTGTTCAACGTAAGGAACAGCTATATTGCTACTACTGCATGACAGAAAAAGTCCTGTAGCTACACGCGGCAGTGAACGGAGATGCTGGCTACAGCAGATGGTCAATCTTGGAGCGGAAACAATGGTGCCACACTCTGGTAGTCTTCCGACCGAAAAACAGCACCGTTGGGAACTACATGGGAGACCGATGCATAAAAGCTTGCTTGCTGAGATATAGAAACTGTCTGCGTCCATTTCCTCACAGGGGTTTCCTACACTGTGTCAGCCACATTCGTCGGAACGGTGGTTTCACCGTATCACTACGCCTTTCACTAGAAAAAAGACGCCCGTTTCAAATTTGCACAGTTTGCGACGTTTGCCGCCATCTTAGGTAAATTACTAATCCTTCTCAAATCACGGCAACCAAAATCTGTTTCCAGAGTTCGGTTTCTCAGTATGTTAGGAATTATTTATTATTATTATTATACACTTAGCACACACTCGTTTAAAAGAATTTAAATATTTAGGTGAATGGATTGCAGAAAATTGAGATGAAAAGAAATCTGTCAGATGAAGGGCCCAGAAAATGGAGACGGCGTTTCAGTTAACAAAACATGTTTACAACAAAACGAGTCTCTCGTGGAACTGCAAAATACGACACTACAGAACAGTAATTAAATCGGAAGCTCTCTACGCATCTGAGACACTAAACGTTCAACACAGAACACTAAAAGGGGAATTAGAAGTGAAAGAACGTAAAATAATGAGGAAAATCATAGGACCAAGAACTAAAGATGGTGTGCATTATCCAAAACGCAATGCAGAAATATATAAAAATATCTCCGAAATAACAGACACAACGCGCATGAGAAGAATCCAATTCATGGGGCATTTAGAAATAATGGACTCAAACAGGTTAACACACAAAATCCATATATTTTTAGAGAACAAAACTACAAGACCGAACTGGTACAAACGGACGGAAAAAGACCTGAGAGAATTAGAGTCTCCAAAACTACATGACAGAAATGAAATCAGAAAAATCACAAACATGCGGGGTTTTGAGGAAGAAGAGAGAAAAACTATTCGACATACGTGGTCGACGCAACGAAAGCTAGCCCATTCGTTGCTTATGAAGGAATACTGGGCGAAAAGGAAGGCCAACAAATGTTGATTACGCGTGGTTCTAAGTGACCCATCCGAGAAAAAGAAGAAGAAAACACTTAGCAGACCCTTTGTGGATCACGTGAAGCTCTTACAATTCTGCCGGCCGGTGTGGCCGTGCAGTTCTAGGCGCTTCAGTTTGGAACCGCGTGACCGCTACGGTCGCAGGTTCGAATCCTGCCTCGGCCGTGGATGTGTGTGATGTCCTTAGGTTAGTTAGGTTTAAGTAGTTCTGAGTTCTAAGGGACTGATGACCACAGATGTTAAGTCCCATAGTGCTCAGAGCCATTTGAACCATTTTTTCTTACAGTTCTTCCTGCGGTTTTTCCGTGAGACCTTCGTTTTCTCGCTCATGGCTTTCTTTCTTTCATCCATCCACTTTGTACCGGTCTTTTTGGCTCTTGTCTCTGGCTGGACTTCCCACTTGTTTATTGTGGTTGTATAGATGTTACGATATGGAGTGTCCTGAATGGTTGGTTGAGCATCAGTGAGGTCTCTTCGTACTTGTTCGGCCCATGTCATACCCTTTTCAGTGGCTGTGATTATCTGGCGTGTGAGGCTATACTCAGGGAGTCTGTGTATGTGTCCATAGAATTTAAGGCGTCTTTTTCTAATGTCCGCAGCAACATTTGAAATTACCTCTGTAGTTTACTTGGTTTGCAGTCTATATTGAGCTTCAGTTTCTCGTGGTCCAAGGATTTCCCTAATGATCTTCCGTTCTTCTTTTTGTAGAGTTTGTAGAAGCATCTTGTTGTGGAGTGACAAGATTTTTGCTGCGTATAGCACCTCGGGTTTCATGACAGTGCTGTAGTGCCTGATTTTTGCATACATGGACACGCACTTTTTGTTGTAAAGTTGGTGTGTTCGACCGTAGGCTCTCTTTAGTTTCTGTGTTCGAGTTTCTTGAAATTTTTTTTTCTAGTCCAGTGGGTTCCAAAATTTTCCCCAGGTATTTAAAATGTGGAACTCTTTTTATCCGTCCATATTTTGTGGTGAGATTCTGTATGTTTAAGAGTGTACACATAAATTCCGTTTTCTCGAAAGAAATTTGCAAACCAACCTTCTCGGCACATTCCTTGAGTAATTCTATTTGATGTATTGCATTTTGTTCCTTGTCTGTCGAAATTGCAAGGTCATCAGCATAGGCTAGGCAGGTGACTTCTTCCAATCTTCGCTGGTTTCCATAGACCAAGTTTTCTAAGCTCACTCTCCCATTCTCTTATGACATTGTCCAAAATGATATTGAACAGAACTGGAGATAGTCCGTCTCCTTGTCTTACTCCAGTTCTGATCTCAATAAATTCCCCCTTGAATTTTACTTTAGAGGTTGTGTTGGAGAGCGCCTGTTAAATGAGCTTACATGTTTTCTGGTCAAATCCGAGTTCTATTAGAGTGTTGACAAGGGATTTACGGTCGACTGAGTCGTAAGCCTTCTTGAAGTCGACGAATGTACATATGGTAGGCTTATGTCTAATAACTCTGTAGTTCAAGTTGTTTTTAGATTTAAAAATTTGTTCAGGGCAGGAACGACCGGGTCGGAAACCCGCTTGATAGTCCCCAATCTTGTGTTCAATTGGTTCCTGTGTTCTCTCCAATAGGCATGAAGAGAAGATCTTGTAGGTGACTGGTAGTAGTGAAATGCCTCGGAAATTGTTGACATCCGTTCTGTCTCCTTTTTTGTGCAGGGAGTGGATAAGTGCACACTTCCAACCGTCAGGTATGCTTCTGTTGTCCAAATTTCTTTGATAATTTCCGTGAGCGATTTAGGGCCTAAATTTTTTAGTAGTTCTGCTACTATGTTGTCATCAGCCGCTTTGCTGTTTCTTAGATGGTGGGTATGCTTGAGAATTTCTATTTTTGAGGGTGGTATTAAGTCTTGGTTGGTGTGTGCGGGTTCAATAAGTGGGAATCTTTCTGTGGGTTCTGGACAATTTAGTAAATTGGAGAAGAAAACTGCGAGTTCTTTGCAGTTTTCATCATTAGTAAGTGCTAATTTTCCATTTTGTTTTTTAAAGCAGAGATTTTGTGGTGTGTGTCCTCGTATCCTGTTTGCAAATGTCCTGTAGAAGTGTCTTATATTGTAATTCCGAAAGTCGCTCTCCAGTTGTTCCAGTTGTTCGTTTAGGTATCTTCTCTTGGTTTGTCTGATGATTCTGGCTCTTTCTTTCCCTACTTTGAAGAAATTTTGTTGTGTTTCTGGCGTTTTCTTGCTGCTGTATTTCTGGAAAGCCAATTTGCGTGCTTTAAAGACGTTTTCACAGTTGTCGTTCCACCGTGCATATTTTTTCTTTTTTCTCAGCGATAGTAGTTCCTGTGCTTTACGTATAATCTTGTTTGTGAACTCTTCCCATGTGTGTACTACTTCTTCTCCCATTCGCCCTTTTTGTTTGTTTTGTGGAGACTGTTTACATCGAATCTCTGCAGGTGCGATTTCTTGGGATTGTACTTTCGTGGAGTGAATTTTACTTTGACTTGTGTAAGGTAGTGGTCTGAGTCAATATTGACACCTCTTCTGACTTGTACATCATGAATTTCTCGTTGCTGTGTGTGGGTGATTGCTATATGGTCAATCTGGAAATCCCCAAGTTCTTGAATAGGAGAGCGTCAAATTTTTAGCTTTCTGAGGTGCTTTCGTAAATATGTCGAAATTATCTTCATGTTGAATTGTTGGCAGAGATCAACTAGTCGCCTTCCATTACCGTTGGTGAATTTGTGAGCAGAAGATCTGTCAATAGTCTTCCTGTGTTCCTTTTCTCTGCCCAGTTGTGCATTAAAGTCACCATGGAGTAAGATGGTGTCCTTCTTGGGTATCTTCACCGTAGTCTCCTCCAGTTGGTTCCAGAAATTCTCCACTTCGGTAGGGTTTTTCTTGTTGTCTCTGTTGGTTGGGGCGTGAGCGTTGACAAGTCTATAATTTCTGATGGCACACTGTATAGGTGGCGTCTTGAGTCTGTTGTTGACGGGAGTGACTTCCTTTACGGAGTTTACCATCTTCTTGTGTGCAAGTATCGCCTTCCCAGCAAGGGGGCCCCTTTGCCAATTTGTCTATCAGTTTTGCTCTTGAGTATGCTGTAGTTACCATAATCTTTGGTATCATCGTCAGTATATCGTTTTTCCTGAAGTTCTAGTAACAGGATTTTTTGTCTGTCGAGTTCTGTAATAAGACTGAGTAGCTTTCCAGGTTGTACTAGTGTATTGATATTTGATGTGCCAATGAATGTTGGTGTTTTAGTGGGTAGTTTGCCAGAGAACTCCGACTGTCTATGAGTTCGTGGTTGCCCGGGTCCCCCAGAACCCGGATGCCCGGTTGCCGCCTGCCGACGGGTGGATTGGTTACCACCTGGGGTAATGTTGTTGTTGTTGTTGTTGTCACGAGCCATAGTACTTGTTATTAAATTTTGTTCAGCTAGGCTGGTTGTGTAGAACTGGGGAGGAATTATTGTTGTAAAAACTTTATTCTCTTGGAAATTTCTTTAGTGGATTGGTTCACGATTGAAATTTCAAGTTTTTCGAAATAAAATTGATGGGTAAATAATGGATACACCAGCGGATTGTCCATCACCAAAAGGTCCTGACTCAGTCACTTCATTCGTTGATTACTAATTCCTACTAAACTTTTTCCTTTGTTTTCGGTCTTGTGCGGTTGCCTTTGGTACACACCACGGTATGCGCGATCTTTCTTCTTTATCTTTTATTTTTTAGTGTATTGGCTCTCGAGACCAGCTCATACAGCCATCTCATTAGTGGAAGGTGAATTATGACGATACGGACGTGGGGACAACAAAACACCCAGCCCCCGAGCAGAGAAAATATGCGACCTTGCCGGGAATCGAACATAGGCCCCTTCCGTTAGCAATCCACAGTGACCACGGACCTGCGGAGGTGGATCATGTGGCGATATAGGGATGGTTCGTAGCACGTAGCGCTAGAACGTAAGATGCGCTTTGTTATCCGACCGCTTCCACACCCTTCTGCGAAGATTATCAGACACGAAAAGAATCCTGCACTCTGCGGTGTAGAGAATCCGACACCATTGATCCTAGATGCATTCCAGAGGTTAGCATCCGCCATCTCCTTCGTGCAACAAGACGCTGGGGAGTTTTTATTACTGTTCATGATGGACGCCAAGAGGCCAAATTGTTTGTTTGGGGACGGCTGCGCACTGCCTGGGTACACACTGTCCTCCCAGTTGCCTCCAAGAAGGTGGCAATCATTTCTGTAACATTCTCCCGGGGGTACCTAAGAGCCGTATGTCATCAGATGCAGGTGCTGGCCGCAGACGACCACTAAAAGGTAAATTTTCTTTTGCTGAACCACGTCGGCACAGAGCGCTTCCACCTGTTTCATAAGTTTATACACTCTGCGCAAACGCGCCCAGCGCGAATCATTCGTTTGCGAAGTATTTACGTGCGTTGTGAGTCGATAGGTGAGCGGCAGCTTCGTGTTCGCCTCTTCACACCTCATGTCTTGGTCGGTTAAGAAACTTTGGCCAGCGAGAGCCACCACTATCATCTGAAAGGATAAAAGTGCACGCTTGCTTCTGGGTCGAGCTTTGGCGTAGTTTAGACATTCTGGAGGAAAATGATGATGTTTCTGCTCTTCGGCTTGCTGCATGGTGCAGCTGGACAAGAACGCTGCCTACTGTAGGTGCTAGCCGCTACGGTCGCAGGTTGGAATCCTGCCTCGGACATGGGTGTGTGTGATGTCCTTAGGGTAGTTAGTAGTGCAATCGTTACAAAAGGATTTCTATAACAGTTATAAGGGCACTATTGATGATGGGATACGCTATCTGATCAAATGTATCAACAGACCTATTTGCATCAGGACTTCGTTATTCCTTTGTGAACTGCCAGTTGCACATATGGTTGTCGATATCCTGTTATAACTTTTCAATTCGTGAATATAAATGGTCGAAATGGTTTGCACTCTCTCTCCCTCACACACACACACAGTTTGTCTCTCTCTCTGTCATAAAAAGCATAGTGAACATTTTGTAGCTTTAACTACAAATTTTATTAGCTGATTGTGCGAGTTGTGAACTTGTACTACAGTTGTACTGATGATATATGGTTGGTTTGGGGAAGGAGACCAGACAGCGAGGTCATCGGTCTCATCGGATTAGGGAAGGATGGGGAAGGAAATCGGCCGTGCCCTTTGAAAGGAACCATCCCGGCATTTGCCTGGAGCGATTTAGGGAAATCACGGAAAACCTAAATCAGGATGGCCGGACGCGGGATTGAACGGTCGTCCTCCCGGATGATATATGCTTGCTGTTCATGTGGGACTACCATTTTTGTGCTATTTTTTTAACTTTATAATAATCATTTATTTAAGTTTTGCGTATGAATTTTTGCTGCAGTAGAGAAACTGCTTTGTCCACCAAGACAGCCGTGTGGCTTTGTTCATTCACTCTCATGGGAGGTGACCTCATGACACCTAGTCCCTGTGTGGTTTGCCGGCCGGTGTGGCCGTGCGGTTCTAGGCGCTTCAGTCTGGAACCGCGTGACTGCTACGGTCGCAGGTTCGAATCCTGCCTCGGGCATGGATGTGTGTGATGTCCTTAGGTTAGTTAGGTTTAATTAGTTCTAAGTTCTAGGCGACTGATGACCTCAGAAGTTAAGTCGCATAGAGCTCAGAGCCATTTGAACCTGTGTGGTTTGTTTTGAAAGCAAAGTACCTACTCGCTTTGCAGTGCACATACCGGCTATCTTTTACAAAATTTTGCAGCGATAAGGTAAGGACAACGTGAGATGCAGATTGGAGTAGTGGTTAGATAGTTTTCAAGTCAACCACAACTCACTTTCAAGTGACATCTGCACTCCTGGAAATGGAAAAAAGAACACATTGACACCGGTGTGTCAGACCCACCATACTTGCTCCGGACACTGCGAGAGGGCTGTACAAGCAATGATCACACGCACGGCACAGCGGACACACCAGGAACCGCGGTGTTGGCCGTCGAATGGCGCTAGCTGCGCAGCATTTGTGCACCGCCGCCGTCAGTGTCAGCCAGTTTGCCGTGGCATACGGAGCTCCATCGCAGTCTTTAACACTGGTAGCATGCCGCGACAGCGTGGACGTGAACCGTATGTGCAGTTGATGGACTTTGAGCGAGGGCGTATAGTGGGCATGCGGGAGGCCGGGTGGACGTACCGCCGAATTGCTCAACACGTGGGGCGTGAGGTCTCCACAGTACATCGATGTTGTCGCCAGTGGTCGGCGAAAGGTGCACGTGCCCGTCGACCTGGGACCGGACCGCAGCGACGCACGGATGCACGCCAAGACCGTAGGATCCTACGCAGTGCCGTAGGGGACCGCACCGCCACTTCCCAGCAAATTAGGGACACTGTTGCTCCTGGGGTATCGGCGAGGACCATTCGCAACCGTCTCCATGAAGCTGGGCTACGGTCCCGCACACCGTTAGGCCGTCTTCCGCTCACGCCCCAACATCATGCAGCCCGCCTCCAGTGGTGTCGCGACAGGCGTGAATGGAGGGACGAATGGAGACGTGTCGTCTTCAGCGATGAGAGTCGCTTCTGCCTTGGTGCCAATGATGGTCGTATGCGTGTTTGGCGCCGTGCAGGTGAGCGCCACAATCAGGACTGCATACGACCGAGGCACACAGGGCCAACACCCGGCATCATGGTGTGGGGAGCGATCTCCTACACTGGCCATACACCACTGGTGATCGTCGAGGGGACACTGAATAGTGCACGGTACATCCAAACCGTCATCGAACCCATCGTTCTACCATTCCTAGACCGGCAAGGGAACGTGCTGTTCCAACAGGACAATGCACGTCCGCATGTATCCCGTGCCACCCAACGTGCTCTAGAAGGTGTAAGTCAACTACCCTGGCCAGCAAGATCTCCGGATCTGTCCCCCATTGAGCATGCTTGGGACTGGATGAAGCGTCGTCTCACGCGGTCTGCACGTCCAGCACGAACGCTGGTCCAACTGAGGCGCCAGGTGGAAATGGCATGGCAAGCCGTTCCACAGGACTACATCCAGCATCTCTACGATCGTCTCCATGGGAGAATAGCAGCCTGCATTGCTGCGAAAGGTGGATATACACTGTACTAGTGCCGACATTGTGCATGCTCTGTTGCCTGTGTCTATGTGCCTGTGGTTCTGTCAGTGTGATCATGTGATGTATCTGACCGCAGGAATGTGTCAATAAAGTTTCCCCTTCCTGGGACAATGAATTCACGGTGTTCTTATTTCAATTTCCAGGAGTGTATAACAGATGGCAACCACATTTATCCTGTGTGATTCGAGGCTATAAGGCAAGATTCATTACACACAAGATTCGTTACACATTTTGTCTGTGTTTAGATAGCGAGTACAGTGTAGCGGCAGCCGCCCGACCCGAGAGGACGCGCAGCAGAGCTGCAGCAGCAGCACTTGCGTGATAAACTGTAAATTAATTCAGTCTTTCATTTTTGTTCACGTGCTTCTGCAAAGAAGTGAACTGTGCGTCTGTATTTCACTGTGTAGACTGGTGGTTAGAAAATTAATCGTAGTTTTTTGTTTTTGCTCAAGTCTTACGAATATCGTTGTGTAGGGCGGCTTCCTAGTGTAAATTTTCCGTGTAGAGAAATTTATTTCTCTTTAATAGCACTGTGGAACCTACGTCTCAATTATTTGCTAGGTGTATTCCAATCTCTGTCTTCCTCTACAGTTTTTATGCTCTACAGCTCCCTCTAGTACCATGGAAGTCATTGCTTGATGTCTTAACAGATTCTACCATTCTGTCTCTTCTTCTTGTTAGTGTTTTCCTCACATTCCTCTCCTAGCTGTTTCTGCGGAAAACCTTCTCATTCTTTATCTTATCAGTGCATCTACTTTTCAACATTCGTAGCTGCACATCTCAAATGCTTCGATTCTCTTCTCTTCCGGTCTTCCCACAGTCCATGTTTCACTACCATACAATGCTGTGCTCCAAACGTCCATTTTCAGAAATTTCTTCCTCAAATGAAGACCTATGTTTGATACTAGAAGACTTCTCTTTGCCTGGAACGCCCTTTTTGCCAGTGCTAGTCTGCTTTCGATGTCCTCCTTGCTCCATCCGTCATGGGTTATTTTGCTGCCTAGGTAGCAGTATTCCTTAAATTCACCTATAATCATGCTCATAAATTAAGGATATTTGCAGAATGTGGTGCCACACAACGTGGCACTACACAAAACTGAAGCTAATAGCATAGGCACATGGGGAACATACAGGACACAGATATGTAAGTCCACGGTATTGGTGATAAATTGAGAAAACCGTCCCGAAACACATGTGCTACAAAACGCCACTGTTTCCTTCGCATGTTCCCCGCCATCAGTATGGGATATGATCACCATGTACACGTACACAGGCCGCGCAACGGGTTGGCATACTCTGGATCAGGTGGTCGAGCAGCTGCTGGGGTATAGCCTCCCATTCTTGCACCAGTGCCTGTCGGACCTCCTGAAGTGTCGTAGGGGTTTGAAGACGTAAAGCGATACGTCGACGGAGAGCATCCCAGACCTGCTCGATGGGGCTTAGGAGAACAGGCAGGCCACTCCATTCGCCTGATATCTTCTGTTTCAAGGTACTTCTCCATGATGGCAGCTCGGTGGGACCGTGCATTATCATCCACCAGGAAGAATGTAGGACCCACTGCATCCCTGAAGAGGCGTACATACTGGCGCAAAATGACGTCCCGATACACCTGATCTGTTACAGTTCCTCTGTCAAAGACATGAAGGGGTATACGTGCACCAACCATAAACCCACCCCACACCATCGAACCACGACCTCCATAAAGGTCCCTTTCAAGGACATTAAGGGGTTGGTGTCTGGTTCCTGGTTCACGCCAGATGAAAACCCGGCGAGAATCACTGTTCAGACTCTATCTGGACTCGTCCGTGAACATAACCTGGGACCACTGCTCCAATGACCATGTACTGTGTTCGTGACACCATGCTTTACGGGCTCTCCTGTGACCAGATGTCTGTGGAATGCACCTTGCAGGTCTCTGGGCGAATAAACCATGTTTGTTCAGTTGTCTTTAGACTGTGCGACTGGAGACAACTGTTCCAGTGGCTGCGGTAAGGTCCCGAGCAAGGCTACCTGCAGTACTCCGTGGCCGTCTGCGGGCACTGATGGTGAGATATCGGTCTTCTTGTTGTGTAGTACACTGTGGACGTCCTGTACTGTAGCGCCTGGACACGTTTCGTGTTTGCTGGAATCGTTGTCATAATCTTGAGATCACACTTTGTAGCACACAGAGGGCCCGTGCTAAGACCTGCTGTGTTTGACCAGCCTCCAGTCGCCCTAATATTCTACCCCTCATAACGCCATCAATATGTGTTCTTTGAGCCATTTTCAACACACAGTCACCATTAGCACGTCTGAAAACGTCTGCACACTTACTCCCTGCACCGTACTCTGACATGCACCAACACACCTCTACGTATGTGGACTGCTGCCAGCGCCACCGTGCGGCGACTGCAGGTCAAATGCACCGCATGGTCACACCCCGAGGTGATTTAAACCCACAAACCGCCCACCAGAGCGTTGTTTCACCATGTATCAGCATTATCCTTAATTTATGAACACGAGTGTACTTCGCGATCAGATGTTAAGGTACTGGTAGTCTCATGTCTGCTACTTCTCGTTACTTTCGTCTTTCTTCGATTTAGTCTCAATCCATATTATGTACTCACTAGACGGTTCATTCCATTCAAGAGAGCTTGTAGTTATTCTTCACTGTAGCTCAGGATAGCAATGTCATCGCCGCATCTTATTACTGTTACTCTTTCCTCTAGAAATTTAATCCCGCTCTTGAACATTTCTTTTATTTCTGTCATTGCGTCTTCGATTTATAGATTGAACAGTAGGGACGAAAGACTACATTCCTGTCTTCAGTCCTTTTTAATCCGAGGCCTTCCTTCTTGGTATCCCACTCTTATTGTTCCCTCTTCGTTCTTATGCATTCTGCGTTAGCTGTCTTTCCCTACAGGGTACCCCTATTGGTCTCAGAAGTTCGAACGTCTTGCACCAATTTACATTGTTGTACATTTTTTCCAGGTCGAAAAATCCTGTGACCGTGTCTCGATGTTTCTTTATTCTTGCTTCCATTATCAACGGCAATATCAGAACTGCCTCTCTTGTACCTTTACCTTTCCTCTTCGGAATTGTGTGGATGACGTTTTTCCGTAAGTTTGACGGTATGTCGCCATACATTTCACACACCAACTTGAATAGTCATTTTGTTGCGCTTCCCCCAATTTTCTTCTATTGACAACATTACATTCCCTTGAGACCACTACACCGCTCACGGAGTTCATGTCAACAACAACAAAAGTAGGCACGATAGAAGGCGAAGGTTTTCTGTAATGATAGTACCGAAACGGAGAGAGCTCGAACATCCTTTGATATTTCGCTAAAAGACCAACAAGCAGCGAAACATGGCTGAGCACAAGCGAATGCAAACGGAGCATCACCGTATGCTGTTTACTCATACACGTCTAGAATTTTCGCTTCGGTGTAAAGGAGGCTTAAAGGAACTTAAGTTCTTGTGCAACGCCAGAGACAGCACGTGTACGTTGAGACCCCCTGTATTCCCTTCCTCCTACGAGAAATGATGTCAGACCATAACAGACAGTGTAACCATATTACACTAAAACACCGCACACGTATCCAATGACAAGGGAAGTTCACGGTGCCTGTAACTGGTTATGGAAGCCTGTGTTCGTTATATCGTAGAAGTTCGCCTCTCTGATTATATTTCACAGTCATATGCACAGCCATCCCGGTTATGTGCAGTGAACACTGTCTCTCACATCTCTCCGCGACCTTAACGCTCTTGTCTGAACAACACAGCAGGAACACCCGTTCCCATCACAGCAAATTCCATTCTCGACATAAAAGTTTTCTGGATATGGTACCGCGTCATAATGTAAAGTCTACTGCTGATGGAGAAAAACCAACGTTTCGGCCTTCTTCTTAGACCCAGAAGAAGGCCGCTGCAATCGTGGCCGAAACGTTGGTTTTTCTCCATCAGCAGTAGTTTTTGCATTATGACGCGGTACCATACCCAGAAAACTTTTACGTCGACTGACTACGCAATTATAAAATTCCATTCTGTTCCAATCCATCGTCCAGCCACCTTCTCGAAGTCCTTCTCTGTAGCAGGAACCCGACTCTGGAACAACCTCCCGCATTATACACCACCGGAAAAAAATTAATACATCCTTCCGGAGGTTTCCAGTTCACTTAAGGGGCTCCGGAAAGGCTCAAAATCATGAAAAGTTCAATTTTTACTTTTTTGCGTTTTCTGAATCTGCAGACTATTACCTTTTAATAGATATATAATTTATTCAATCCCGAAGACTACAACTATTTTTAAATTTTTTTTGAAATGTGTTCTACATGGGCGTGACCCACTGTGGCGCTGTTAAACTGCTGTCAAATGGTGTTATTATTAACGTCCGTGTTCATCAGGTACATTTTAGTGATGTGAGATAACGTATGTGTTGTGGCTAACCTGTGATGGTTCAATATATATCGCTGGTGTGATTGTCGATTGTTTCATGTTTTTTTACTCTGTCGTTGTCTCGAAAATATTCGTAATTAATTCTGTTTCTTGAGTCTCTGTTTTGTTGAAGTATAATAATGAGTAAAAGTAAAGTTATTAGAAATCCTCTGAAGGCTTTTAAGAAAAGGAGAAATGTTGGAAAGCCAAAGGTATGTGTTATTACTGTAAACAATAAAGACGATAACCAAGTGAGTGAACCTAGCCTCTGAAGTACACCTGCCCATAGCAGTCAAAGTGGGAAAGAAAATACTTCACAGAAGAAGCTTGGTTCAATGAGTGAAAACTATGAATGTTTTATGGGCGAATCGGATGTGAATGAAATATTTGATATGTCGGTTCTCAAAGGAATTTTTTCAAACTGTGTAAGATGTATTCATTGTAGTGAAGTTGGTCTGGAACTCTCCATAATAAAGCACGTAGGACTTGCTAGTGAAATACAACTGAAATGTGATAAGTGTTCATACATGACCACCTTTTGGAACAGTGTTGCAGTAACTGCAACTGAAGAAAATGGTAGCAAAATCCACGAACACAACATTAGATTTGTTTATTCCTTGCGTTCAGTTGGTAAGGGTGCTACTGCAGGTGCAATTTTCTGTGGCATCATGAATCTTCCAAATCCCCCAACCAAGTTTACGACCTATAATAAATTAATAGGGTCTAAAGTAGAAGATGTCTGTATAGAATCTATGAAGAACGCTGTGGAAGAGGCAGTAATGGAAAATAATGGTAACAGAGATTTGACTGCAGCGTTCGATGGTACCTGGCATAAACGGGGACACACATGTCTTCATGGTGTAGTATCTGCCACCACTATGTATACAGGGAAAGTTTTAGATGTAGCAGTAATATCAAAGTGTTGTAAATGTCCAAAAAAATATAAGGGTACATGAAAATAATTGCAAAGCTAACTATAGTGGCAGTAGTGGAGGAATGGGAGTGGCTGGTGTTGCCAGTATATTCCAGCGTTCTGAGGCGTGTGATAAGGTGCGATATGTTAATTACCTTGGTGACGGTGATTCTAAAAGTTTCAAACATGTTCAAGGACTGAAGCCCTATGGTGATGATGTTGTAGTGCAGAAATTTGAGTGTATTGGACACGTACAGAAGCGAATGGGAACAAGACTTCGGCGACTGAAAGCTTCGTACAAAAAACAAAAACTCAGTGATGGTAAAGGGTTGGATGGGAAGGGAAGGTTAACTGACAGTGTAATTGACAAAATACAGAACTATTATGGGATGGCTATTAGGCAAAATACACAAAGTGTCGACGAAATGAAGAAGGCTGTTCGGGCTCTTTTTTTTCATACTTCTTCAACCGATGAAAATCCCCAACGTAGCTTGTGTCGCAAAGAAGAAGACAGTTGGTGTAAATATAACAAAGGATTGCTAACTGGTGAAGTGTACACTCATAAGAATAGTCTGCCTCATGCAATAATGGAGGTGATAAAACCTATTTTCAGAGACTCAGCAGCACCTGAACTGTTGAAAAAGTGTATTCACGGAAAAACTCAAAACCCCAATGAAAGTGTAAATAGTGTTATATGGTCGAGAATCCCCAAGACTGTATTTGTTGGATTAGAAACACTTCACTTTGGTGTGTTTTATGCTGTTGCGACTTTCAATGATGGCAACATTGTAAGGTGCAAGGTATTTAGAAATATGGGAATGAAGATAGGTTCTAACATGGTACGAGCGATGCTTGCTTTAGACAAGGAACGCCTTCGGGCTGCAGACAGGGCTGTAAAGAGTCTAGAAATACAAGCAAGAGTAAACAGGAGGAGGAACAAGAGGAAGCTGGAGGAGGAGTTTGCAGAGGATGAAGATAATCCATCCTATGGACCTGGAATGCACTAAAAAGTTAATCCAATCTTTGTCGCTCGATTCCCAAAACTTTTATTTTCTCATACTAATTACATGTTTTCTAAGGATCTTCCAAACATATTTGTTTCAAACTTTCAGTAAATGTTACACAGTACCTTCTGCATAATTTAACACAGCCTTTTTCCAAAAAACTGTATATTTTTGAATATATAAATAAAAAATTGCAAAAAAATGTTGTGAATTTTCATTACAATTGAAAAAAATCATCTTTAATAACTGAACTAAAATTTTGTAAAATCCCTGTGTTAAGGGTTAGCCCATATTCCAATAAATAATCTGTAAAAAGTTCAACTTCCTACCTCAAATACTTTGTGAGGAAAGATGTAATTTATAAGCGTTATTTTAACATTGCAAGTATAGGGCGTTCCGGAGCCCCTTAAGATTTATTTTTGGAACAGTGCATATAGAGTAAAAATCAATAGCAACACAGATCAATAGCACAAGTGGTTCCGAAGTACCAGGTATCGACCCATGCTGAAACGCTTATATTAGTACGTGGTACAGCGTACACAGGCGACATCGCAGGCGCCGACTCTGGTGTCCAGTCGACCGCACAGATGACTTTATGCTTCGCCTGCTCGATTTGCTCACGTAGTTCTGTAAGAGTTGTTGCTTGACTAGTCGCACGTTTCACTTCTCGTCCCATCATATTCCAGACGTGCTCGACTGAAGACAAGTCTAGATATCGTACTGGCCAGAAACACTGCTACACGTCTTTAAGAACATGTTGAATTTCACGGGCAGTGTGTGGGCGAGCATTATCCTGTTAGAACAACACATCATCTTCTTGTTACAAGAATGGCAAAAGAGCAAGTCTAACAACATTTTGATATTCTGCACGTACCGAGCGCTGGTTAGCGTCCCAACTGTAAACAACAAAGCTGAACGAGGGTTATGGCTTATCGCTCACCAGACCATAACGCCCTGGGTGTCTTCAATGAATCCAGAACGGCAAAAGAGCGGGTCTAACAACATTTTGATATTCTGCATGTACCGAGCGCTGGTTAACGTCCCGTCCGTAAACACCAAAGGTGAACGAGGGTTATGGCTTATCGCTCCCCAGACCGTAACGCCCTGGGTGGGCCAGTGGGTCCTGAATGAATGACCTATACGAGACTGCGCTCACCAGGTCTACGCCATACGCGCAAACGACCATGACTTGCGTACAAGCAGGATCTGCTTTCATCGCTGAAGATCATGGCGCGCAATTTCAAGTGATCCTCTGACATCACCAGTCGAGGCGTGAACGTCGATACTGTGGCATGAGTGGAAGACGGACTAGAGTTGTGCGTGCCCGTAGTCCCGTTGCCAATACTCGGTTCACAATAGTTGGGCTCACAAGCCCTCTTATCTGTGTTGTGGTACCTTCACGAAATGTCACTGCTACCCTTACAATTGGCGAATTCTTTACAGACGAATGGAAAAACTGGTAGAAGCCAACCTCGGGGAAGATGAATTTGGATTCTGTAGAAATGTTGGAACACGTGAGGCAATACCGAATCTACGCCTTATCTTAGAAGAAAGATCAAGGAAAGGCAAACCTACGTTTCTAGCATTCGTAGAATTAGAGAAAGCTTTTGACAATGTTGACTGGAATACTCTCTTTCAAATTCTGAAGGTGGCAGGGGTAAAATACAGGGAGCAAAAGGCTGTTTACAATTTCTACAGAAACCAGATGGCAGTTATAAGAGTCGAGGGACATGAAAGGGAAGCAGTGGTTGGGAAGGTAGTGAGACAGGGTTGTAGCCGCCCGCATCTCGTGGTCGTGCGGTAGCGTTCTCGCTTCCCACGCCCGGGTTCCCGGGTTCGATTCCCGGCGGGGTCAGGGATTTTCTCTGCCTCGTGATGGCTGGGTGTTGTGTGATGTCCTTAGGTTAGTTAGGTTTAAGTAGTTCTAAGTTCTAGGGGACTGATGACCATAGCTGTTAAGTCCCATAGTGCTCAGAGCCATTTGAACCAGGGTTGTAGCCTTTCCCCGATGCTATTCAATCTATATATTGAGCAAGCACTAAAGGAAACGAAAGAAAAGTTCGGAGTAGGTATTAAAATCCACGAAGAAGAAATAAAAGCTTTGAAGTTCGCCGATGACATTGTAATTCTGTCAGAGACAGCAGAGGACTTGGAAGAGCAGTTGAACGGAATTGACAGTGTCTTGAAAGTAGGGTATAAGATTAACATCAACAAAAGCAAAACGAGGATAATGGAATGTAGTCGAATTAAGGCGGGTGATGCTGAGGGAATTAGATTAGGAAATGAGACACTTGAAGTAGTAAAGGAGTTTTGCTATTTGGGGAGCAAAATAACTGATGATGGTCGAAGTAGAGGATATAAAATGTAGGCTGGCAATGGCAAGGAAAGTGTTTCTGAAGAAGAGAAATTTGTTAACATCGAGTATAGATTTAAGAGTCAGGAAGTCGTTTCCGAAAGTACGTGTATGGAGTGTAGCCATGTATGGAAGTGAAACGTGGACGATAAATAGTTTGGACAAGAAGAGAATAGAAGCTTTCGAAATGTGGTGCTACAGAAGAGTGCTGAAGATTAGATGGGTAGATCACATAACTAATGAGGAGGTATTGAATAGAATTGGGGAGAAGAGGAGTTTGTGGCACAACTTGACTAGAAGAAGGGATTGGTTGGTAGGACATGTTCTGAGGCATAAAGGGATCACCAATTTAGTACAGGAGGGCAGCGTGGAGGGTAAAAATCGTAGAGGGAGACCAAGAGATGAATACACTAAGCAGATTCAGAAGGATGTAGGCTGCAGTAGGTACTGGGAGATGAAGAGGCTTGCACGGGATAGAGTAGCATGGAGAGCTGCATCAAACCAGTCTCAGGACTGAAGACCAGAACAACAACAACACCCTTACAATGCGACGATCCTGGCAGGCGTCTGCGAAGCGTAGACGTCCAGAACCTCGTCTACGGGTGTGAGAATGTTCACGCGGCCGCTGATACCAACATCGTTGCCAAATCGACGCAGCAGTCCAACTTGCGTGGCAGTTCTCCCAAAGGACCACTCGCCACTCGCAAGGCCACAATTTGACCCCTTTCAAACTCGCTCAGGTGGCTTCAGGATGCAAGACTGCATCTCTGTAGCGTGGCTGGCTGCTTACTACACACGTTTGCACCAAACCGAGCCTTCTGGCTGTGAGAATCCCGTACTAAATGGTAGACACAGACGGCGCTCTGGTAGCTATGTCACTACGTTATATGTTGTCGGACGATGCTGAAATCATTATCACTCCATCTGTTATCTCCCAGGTAACATATGCCGTCATCGGATCAAAATCGACGTCGTCTTTCACAGTGTATTTATTGTTTTTCCGGCAGTGTGTTAGGGAACTACATAACATCTCCAGCTTCAGAAGACAGGTAATGACGTATCTACTAAAGCAACAATAGCGCTACGATTGTCCCTGTACGCACTTGTAAACTTGCACATCTCTCTCTTTCTATCCAGATCTGACTCATTTCCCAGTATTCTTAGCCGATGTGACTCATTAAATTTCCCTATCCCTGGAACTCGCTATATCAGAAAACATCTATTTTGTAGACCTATGAATTCTTCTTTTATCTGCCTTTATCATTATTGTTATTAATGTCAGAGTTATTGTCGTTATAATTATTATTATTGTTACTACTACTAGGCTCACTATCAGTAACTGCAGTTGCATTAGTACAGGCAATGCCAGTATTCAAAATGGTGCTCTGAGCACTATGGGACTTAATTTCTGAGGTCATCAGTCCCCTAGAACTTAGAACTACTTAAACCTAACTAACCTAAGGACATCAGACAAATCCATGCCCGAGGCAGGATTCGAACCTGCAACCGTAGCGGTCGCGCGGTTCCAGACTGTAGCGCCTACAACCGCTCGGGCACTTCGGCCGGCAACGCCAGTATTACCTTTGTTAGTCCCTAGTCAGTGTAACTTAGTCACAACCCCGCTTCAGACATTGAGGCATTCAGACATTTAAATACTAGTTCTCATATTAAAATTGTTATTTTCTTAAGGAACTATGTGGTTATAGATACTGTATGTGTGGAGCCCTCGTCCTATCTAAGGGAGGGTCCGATAGCCATAATCAGATCGGGCTGAATAAGTAAATAAAACAAAAGTTTCAAATTGTGAACTCTCTGTTCATACGTGGGTGTGTAACAACAGTTCGTTGTCTCGCTGTAGTGTTCCGGTATACCTTTCATCACCGCTTTGCCTTTTATTTATAAATAGCGGGATCGCGTATGAGACCTTGTTGTTATTGTTACCATTATGAGGCAGACAGAAAAATAGTATGTAGATAGGAAAACAAACGCCACAAAAGTTCTACGCTTTTAACTGCCAACTACTCTGCGGCTTCACCGTTCCGCATTGCAGTGACGTTTCACAGAAATTAAAAAAAAGAAGAAAAGAACTCAAATGAGCTGAAACAACAGGCGAGAGAGGAGAACAGACAACTACAATGCTTCGAAACACGGAACGAGGAGGGGTAGACGTATAAAACTGGCCTCGCAGTCTGGCAAAGTGGGGTTAAAATCTACGACCGGCCATCCACTTTAGGTTTTCCGTGGTTTCCACAAATAACTTTCAACGTGTACCAGATTGGTTCGCTTGAAAAGGACGCCTCAGACTTCTCTCCGCATTCGTTTTATATCTGAGCTTGTTGCTGCGTATCCAGTGTTCCTGTAGTGGGCAAAACATTGAAGCCTAAGCTTCCTTATCTGTATGTGCTACGCAAACGCGATTATTCGTACCGTTAAGAACGGGCGCTGTCCTCTGTGTCTGAAATAGATGGTCTGACACAAACCATAGCCTAAGCTAACCCTATAGATGATTAAACAAAAAACTGAGGAAAATTGTCCGACGACGTTACAGTGTTTCAGCAAGCATGGCTTCGACAGAAATAGTGCTATAATTTCAGTAACGTATTGCTTCACAATTTATAAAATGTTCCGAGTTATTATGTCGTTGTCGAAGAATTCCACATTTAAACCCAACTTCTCGTCGCCATCTGCGGAGGACATTTTCAAGGGGGATCGTAGCTGCTTCGAATGTCCGACTCACGCCCTGGCTCACTACTGACTGCAGCAGAATTCTGTTTACGCTAGCTCCCGCGTAATGAGGTGAATTCACATTTTTTGAATACGGAAGCGCAATCGGCAGCTGTCTATTATTGTCGTCCTCTGCTGCTGCCACCCCATGGTGGAAGACTGGTACACGTCTCCTTCAGCACCGACATCCGAACGTCGTTCAATTTCACGCCCTTCTCCTTCTTATCGAAATTACTGGGATGTTTCACAATGTCTATGGCCTCTCTCTACAGCCTTTCATGATGTCCACTTGTGGCTGTCAGTACTTCAGTCCTATCAAAATGAATGTGGTGGTCTCCGGACTGCAAAGCATGTTCTGCAACAGCTGATCTGTCAGTGTCCCCATTTCTACTGTTGCATTTGCGCTCCTGTAGGCATTTTCTGACTTATTTTTATAGTATCCACGCACGCCTCAGCACAACTACACGGAATCGTATACATTCCTCCTTTTTCCAGCGGTTTGCGACCGTCCTTGACCAATTTTAGGTGATCTTCCGGGTGGGTTTGAAGGTTACCACGACGTTTCTTTATTCAAGAATTTTCCTATGCCGTCAGCTGCGTCCTTAATGAGAGACAGAAAATTTTAGATTTCACAGGGGCGATTTTTATGCTGTAATCTTAACGTTCTTTTTACCTCAGCGCTCGCGGCTGTGAAATCTAAAGTTTTACCGCCTTTCATTAAGGATGTTACTGACCGCGTAGGAAAAGTCTTGAAAAAACAGAACATCGCGGTGACCCTCAAACGCACCCAGAAGATACAGGATCTCCTAAAATTGGTCAAGGACGTTCGCAAACCGCTAGAAAAAGCAAAGAAAAGCAGGAATTTATGAGTCGGTGTAGGTGTGGTGAGATGTGCGTGGTTAGTTCAAAAACAACGGTCAGAAAACAACTAGAAGAGCAAAAGGCAACATCAGAACGGGGGAAATTGACAGATCAGCTACTGCGGAACATGCTCTGATGCGAGGAGACTACCAGAATCATTTTGATAGGAATCAAGTGCATACCATGAAAAGCTATACAGAGATAGGGATTGTAAAATACCCTAGGAATTTCAGTAGAAAGGAGCGCTTAAAACTGAATTACATTTAGATCCCGGTGCTGAAGAAGCTGTGTACCAGCCTTCCACCATGGGATGACAGTAACAGCGGACGACTACAATCGACAAAGGCGAATTGCGCTCGCTTATTCAAAACATGTGACATCATGACGCTGCGCGGGAGCAAGCGTAAATGGAATTTTGCTGTAGCCAGTAGTGATCCAGGGAGTGAACCGGACATTCGTAGCAGCTACGATCCCGCTTGAAAATGTCCTCCGCAGATGAAGACGAAACGTTGGGTTCAAATGTGAATTCCATTCGCTAACGTCATAATAGTGCAGAACATATTATTAATTGCGCTGTTTACCGCAATGAAAGTTTACGTTTTACAATGTAGTGTTTGTCATCAGGTAATTTACCACCGATTTCGGTGAAACGTCATAGTTTAAAGCGGTCAAACAACTAATGACTTTAAATAGGCAGGCTTATCTTTCAGCAATTGTGAGCATTATGAGAAATCAATCCCTTTTGGCGTAAACTACAGATAACAACTTCTTTAGCAGAAACAATATTAAAATGATCTAATTCAGTACTATATTTTTCCTTTTGAAGACAAGAAATTTGCATTTTATATTTTATTTACATTCATCAACAGTATGCAACTGTACATGTTTTACTGTTCACTTATAATGCATCATAGACGTCCACGCCCTAAACACAAGAAATTAAACATCTTGAAGACTACTTTGATCGTGCACTCTCTTGAATTTCATGTACACCAAAAAGAAAAAAAAAAGAAAGAAATCACACTTTTTTCATTGGCTCTGGCTAAGCGACGCTCCCTCTGATTATGCAAAAAATCTATAATACTTCTGTGCTCAGCAAGCATCAAATTTTTCTTCTCACTAGAAAATCACTTTCTATTTGCTCACATATGAACTAAAGAAAAGGGTGAAAAATATACCTTCCTGACCTTCGTACATTACCAGAGCATAAACATCTCCCTCCAACCAGCTCTGTGCGGGCACTGAAAGAATCTGATAGCACTTTCCCGACCATTACAGTTTTAACAATAAGAAGCCATCGGTGTTAGCGAATTTTACCATGGCTGCAACGTTCGTACTACATTCTGGCAAACAGGTACAAAACTTCTATGGATTTGCTGGTCTAGTAACCGGCCATTGCTTGCGCTGCATTCTCCAGCAGTGCCGTGCGCACAAATCATTAATCTGTTAATACGTTAACAAACGTTGATTAGTGTATGATTACCTGTTGGTGCTGAAACACTACATGGTATTGCCTTCTGTTAGTATCATGCCCACAATAGAGTATCGAAGTTCGATGCAGAGAGATTTTTGGGGAAAATCTAAGTGTATATTGAAAGGATGGGCTAATGATAAATGGAAGTGATATATTGGTTGCAGTGGACAAGAAACTCCAATCCACCGAGATAGACGTTGAAACTGCATGCGAAATTGTCTGTGGAGGTCTCAGTATCGATGATGGGCGAAAACTTATAATCGGATTCGTCTATCGATCTCCATACTCACCTCCAGATGTGTAGCAGTACATAAGTTCCCCAATCGTACTGCCATAATTGGGGAAGACATTAATCATCCAACAGTCAATTGGGAACGATATACACTCCTGGAAATGGAAAAAAGAACACATTGACACCGGTGTGTCAGACCCACCATACTTGCTCCGGACACTGCGAGAGGGCTGTACAAGCAATGATCACACGCACGGCACAGCGGAAACACCAGGACCCGCGGTGTTGGCCGTCGAATGGCGCTAGCTGCGCAGCATTTGTGCACCGCCGCCGTCAGTGTCAGCCGGTTTGCCGTGGCATACGGAGCTCCATTGCAGTCTTTATCACTGGTAGCATGCCGCGACAGCCTGGACGTGAACCGTATGTGCAGTTGACGGACTTTGAGCGAGGGCGTATAGTGGGCATGCGGGAGGCCGGGTGGACGTACCGCCGAATTGCTCAACACGTGGGGCGTGAGGTCTCCACAGTACATCGATGTTGTCGCCAGTGGTCGCCGGAAGGTGCACGTGCCCGTCGACCTGGGACCGGACCGCAGCGACGCACGGATGCACGCCAAGACCGTAGGATCCTACGCAGTGCCGTAGGGGACCGCACCGCCACTTCCCAGCAAATTAGGGACACTGTTGCTCCTGGGGTATCGGCGAGGACCATTCGCAACCGTCTCCATGAAGCTGGGCTACGGTCCCACACACCGTTAGGCCGTCTTCCGCTCACGCCCCAACATCGTGCAGCCCGCCTCCAGTGGTGTCGCGACAGGCGTGAATGGAGGGACGAATGGAGACGTGTCGTCTTCAGCGATGAGAGTCGCTTCTGCCTTGGTGCCAATGATGGTCGTATGCGTGTTTGGCGCCGTGCAGGTGAGCGCCACAATCAGGACTGCATACGACCGAGGCACACAGGGCCAACACCCGGCATCATGGTGTGGGGAGCGATCTCCTACACTGGCCATACACCACTGGTGATCGTCGAGGGGACACTGAATAGTGCACGGTACATCCAAACCGTCATCGAACCCATCGTTCTACCATTCCTAGACCGGCAAGGGAACTTGCTGTTCCAACAGGACAATGCACGTCCGCATGTATCCCGTGCCACCCAACGTGCTCTAGAAGGTGTAAGTCAACTACCCTGGCCAGCAAGATCTCCGGATCTGTCCCCCATTGAGCATGTTTGGGACTGGATGAAGCGTCGTCTCACGCGGTCTGCACGTCCAGCACGAACGCTGGTCCAACTGAGGCGCCAGGTGGAAATGGCATGGCAAGCCGTTCCACAGGACTACATCCAGCATCTCTACGATCGTCTCCATGGGAGAATAGCAGCCTGCATTGCTGCGAAAGGTGGATATACACTGTACTAGTGCCGACATTGTGCATGCTCTGTTGCCTGTGTCTATGTGCCTGTGGTTCTGTCAGTGTGATCATGTGATGTATCTGACCCCAGGAATGTGTCAATAAAGTTTCCTCTTCCTGGGACAATGAATTCACGGTGTTCTTATTTCAATTTCCAGGAGTGTAGTTATGTGAGTGGTGGGCGTGACAAGACCACCTGTTAAATACTACTCTGAGAACTACCAAGAACAGATTGCTTAGAAGCCGACTTATGATGGAAATATATAGGATCTAATAGCAAAATATAGACCTTACCTTTTTGAGGATGTCCACATCGAAAATGATGTCGGTAACCATGAGGTTGTTGTAACAATAATGACTAGGAAAGTGCAAAGGGTACATAAAACAAGCAGGAGGATTTATACATTCATCAAAATAGATGAAGAGACAACAGTGTCATATCTCAACAAGGAACACGAAACATTTAACTGTGGAGATCAGCATGTAGGCGAACTGTGGTTCTGGTTAGTAAAACTGTTGACTACAGCGTAATAGGTGTAAAACAAAGCGTAGATCTATAGGTGGGGAGATGCAGAATGAAACACTTTCGACTGTTATGAGGACAATGTGTGAAGCCTTCAAGGACTGCTGTAGCAGAATATTATCTTAAAGATCTCTCACAAAACCCAAATAAATTTTGGTCTTATGTAAAGGCTGCTAATGGTACCGATGCTAATGACTAGACACTAATGAACGAGATAGAAACTGGAATTGAGAGTAGTAAAGCAAAAGAAGAGATGCCGATCTCCCACCCTAGTTTAATTCTTATACCATTAAAAGGCCACTGATATAAACATTGGGTTCGTGCAGGGTTTTTCCATACGTTTAATAAACACAAGCGATATACATAAGAGAGACTTTAGTAATCAATAAGATATTCACCTTCACTATTTACAACAGCCTGCCAATGCTGGGGTAGTTTTTCGATTCAGCGACTGTAGAAATCCCGTGGTATTGTTGCGAAGAACTCGTTGGGCCATGTTCGGAGCACATTTTCATCCGGAAAAGGAAATTCCCTCAAGCTGTTCGATAGAGGAAAAGATGAAAATCTGAGAGCGCAAGAGCAGGTGAATAAGGTGTGTGCGGAATGAATTCCCAACCCAATTCCTGTACGGTGTTTCTTGTCAGTCTAGCAGAATGCTGGGGGGGGGGGGGGGGGGCGTTATAGTGGAGTAGCACCACTTCACGCAGTCTGAATCGTGTCTGTGAAGTCGTTTCATAAGACGCTTGCCGAATTCGTTACAACGTAGTCACTTTACTACCTGATTTTAACCAAATTCATGAACTCTTCCAGAAAGACTGAGCACTCAGATAAGGCCTATTGAATATTATATGTGTGTTTTAATGTAGGGTTTCGGTTTTGTTTTGAGGGAAACGCTGAATTGGTCATCGGCGGCTAGGAGCAGACGACGTTGCTTCTCGATCGAAGGAGAGCGCAGGATGACCAACTTAGGTTTCCAATACCTGAACATAGAGGTTTACCCATCTTAGTCGAAGGCTGTGACGAAGGCTGTTCTTGTGAGGGGGTTGGTGACGGAGGGCTACCCCTCTGGTAGCTTCCGCTGCACGGGGAGCTAGGTAATCTCGAAAGAGAAAGCGGCACTCTTCGGTGGACACTTGGTGAGTACGGATCGTAGCTCTTAAGGGGGGTTTCAGGTGATAGGAAGCAGGCTGAGTTAGGACTTCGTTATGTTTAACTGTTGAAATACTTAAAAACTTCAGCTTAACTGATGCGTGTGAAGCGAGTTGTTTTTCCGAGTGTGCCATAATTATATTGCTTTAAATAGGCGATTTTTGGGTGTGCTGTTTGTCTGGTTGCTTAAAGAAATTTGCATGTTGTTGTTGTGGTCTTCAGTCCTGAGACTGGTTTGATGCAGCTCTCCATGCTACTCTATCCTGTGCAAGCTTCTTCATCTCCCAGTACCTACTGCAACCAACATCCTTCTGAATCTGCTTAGTGTATTCATCTCTTGGTCTCCCTCTACGATTTTTACCCTCCACGCTGCCCTCCAGTGCTAAATTTGTGATCCCTTGATGCCTCAAAACATGTCCTACCAACCGATCCCTTCTTCTAGTCAAGTTGTGCCACAAACTTCTCTTCTCCCCAATCCTATTCAATGCCGCCTCATTAGTAACGTGATCTACCCATCTTATCTTCAGCATTCTTCTGTAGCACCACATTTCGAAAGCTTCTATTCTCTTCTTGTCCAAACTAGTTATCGTCCATGTTTCACTTCCATACATGGCTACACTCCATACAAATACTTTCAGAAATGACTTCCTGACACTTAAATCTATACTTGATGTTAACAAATTTCTCTTCTTGAAAAACGCTTTCCTTGCCATTGCCAGTCTACATTTTATATCCTCTCTACTTCGACCATCATTAGTTATTTTACTCCCTAAATAGCAAAACTCCTTTACTACTTTAAGTGTCTCATTTCCTAGTTTAATCCCCTCAGCATCACCCGATTTAATTTGACTACATTCCATTATCCTCGTTTTGCTTTTGTTGATGTTCATCTTATATCCCCCTTTCAAGACACTGTCCATTCCGTTCAACTGTTCTTCCAAGTCCTTTGCTGTCTCTGACACAATAACAATGTCATCGGCGAACCTCAAAGTTTTTACTTCTTCTCCATGAATTTTAATACCTACTCCGAATTTTTCTTTTGTTTCCTTTACTGCTTGCTCAATATACAGATTGAATAACATCGGGGAGAGGCTACAACCCTGTCTCACTCCTTTCCCAACCACTGCTTCCCTTTCATGTCCCTCGACTCTTATAACTGCCATCTGGTTTCTGTACAAATTGTAAATAGCCTTTCGCTCCCTGTATTTTACCCCTGCCACCTTCAGAATTTGAAAGAGAGTATTCCAGTTAACGTTGTCAAAAGCTTTCTCTAAGTCTACAAATGCTAGAAACGTAGGTTTGCCTTTTCTTAATCTTTCTTCTAAGATAAGTCGTAAGGTTAGTATTGCCTCACGTGTTCCAACATTTCTACGGAATCCAAACTGATCTTCCCCGAGGTCCGCTTCTACCAGTTTTTCCATTCGTCTGTAAAGAATTCGCATTAGTATTTTGCAGCTGTGACTTATTAAACTGATAGTTCGGTAATTTTCACATCTGTCAACACCTGCTTTCTTTGGGATTGGAATTATTATATTCTTCTTGAAGTCTGTGGGTATTTCGCCTGTCTCATACATCTTGCTCACCAGATGGTAGAGTTTAGTCATGACTGGCTCTCCCGAGGCCATCAGTAGTTCTAATGGAATGTTGTCTACTCCCGGGGCCTTGTTTCGACTCAGGTCTTTCAGTGCTCTGTCAAACTCTTCACGCAGTATCTTATCTCCCATTTCATCTTCATCTACATCCTCTTCCATTTCCATAATATTGTCCTCAAGTACATCGCCCTTGTGTAAACCCTCTATATACTCCTTCCACCTTTCTGCCTTCCCTTCTTTGCTTAGAACTGGGTTGCCATCTGCGCTCTTGATATTCATACAAGTGGTTCTCTTATCTCCAAAGGTCTCTTTAATTTTCCTGTAGGCAGTATCTATCTTACCCCTAGTGAGACAATCCTCCACATCCTTACATTTGTCCTCTAGCCATCCCTGCTTAGGCATTTTGCACTTTCTGTCGATCTCATTTTTGAGACGTTTGTATTCCCTTTTGCCTGCTTCATTTACTGCATTTTTATATTTTCTCCTTTCATCAATTAAATTCAATATTTCTTCTGTTACCCAAGGATTTCTATTAGCCCTCGTCTTTTTACCTACTTGATCCTCTGCTGCCTTCACTACTTCATCCCTCAGAGCTACCCATTGTTCTTCTACTGTATTTCTTTCCCCCATTCCTGTCAATTGTTCCCTTATGCTCTCCCTGAAACTCTCTACAACCTCTGGTTCTTTCAGTTTATCCAGGTCCCATCTCCTTAAATTCCCACCTTTTTGCAGTTTCTTCAGTTTCAATCTGCAGTTCATAACCAATAGATTGTGGTCAGAATCCACATCTGCCCCTGGAAATGTCTTACAATTTAAAACCTGGCTCCTAAATCTCTGTCTTACCATTATATAATCTATCTGATACCTATTAGTATCTCCAGGATTCTTCCAGGTATACAACCTTCTTTTATGATTCTTGAACCAAGTGTTAGCTATGATTAAGTTATGCTCTGTGCAAAATTCTACTAGGCGGCTTCCTCTTTCATTTCTTCCCCCCAATCCATATTCGCCTACTATGTTTCCTTCTCTCCCTTTTCCTACTGACGAATTCCAGTCACCCATGACTATTAAATTTTCGTCTCCCTTCACTACTTGAATAATTTCTTTTATCTCGTCATACATTTCATCAATTTCTTCATCATCTGCAGAGCTAGTTGGCATATAAACTTGTACTACTGTAGTAGGCATGGGCTTTGTGTCTATCTTGGCCACAATAATGCGTTCACTATGCTGTTTGTAGTAGCTAACCCGCACTCCTATTTTTTTATTCATTATTAAACCTACTCCTGCATTACCCCTATTTGATTTTGTATTTATAACCCTGTAATCACCTGACCAAAAGTCTTGTTCCTCCTGCCACCGAACTTCCTAATTCCCACTATATCTAACTTTAACCTATCCATTTCCCTTTTTAAATTTTCTAACCTTCCTGCCCGATTAAGGGATCTGACATTCCACGCTCCGATCCGTAGAATGCCAGTTTTCTTTCTCCTGATAAGGACGTCCTCCTGAGTAGTCCCCGCCCGGCGATCCGAATGGGGGACTATTTTACCTCCGGAATATTTTACCCAAGAGGATGCCATCATCATTTAATCATACAGTAAAGCTGCATGTCCTCGGGAAAAATTACGGCTGTAGTTTCCCCTTGCTTTCAGCCGTTCGCAGTAACAGCACAGCAATGCCGTTTTGGTTAATGTTACAAGGCCAGATCAGTCAATCATCCAGACTGTTGCCCCTGCAACTACTGAAAAGGCTGCTGCCCCTCTTCAGGAACCACATGTTTGTCTGGCCTCTCAACAGATACCCCTCCGTTGTGGTTGCACCTACGGTACGGCCATCTGTATCGCTGAGGCACGCAAGCCTCCCCACCAACGGCAAGGTCCATGTTTCATGGGGGAAGAGAAATTTGCATACTTGTAATTAAATAATTAAAGTAATTAAACTAATAATTTTCCATCTCCGTTTTTCTGTAAATGGTTAGGAAGGGCTTGGGCTGGTGGCGACCCTGAATTTCTGAATTTTTATCGTTATTTGAGTGAGAGAAGCAGCTAGAAATGCGAGATAACGTACACGGCTCGATGAGAAACGTCGTAAAGATAGTGATACGTTACAAGTCTTACTGGTCGTTGTTCTTGACTGCATCTGTAAGATGTCTCAGTTGTTGACAATAAATGTTTGCAATGACGGTTACACCTCTGGGAAGCAATTCGCTGTTCCACCAGATGGATAACATTATCTTTTGTGGATACGCACAGGTCTTTGTACCGGTAGGTGCTGCTTTGTTACGGCTTAACCATTGCTTTCTTCTCCTTATGCTAGCATAAAAGCCCCATTTCTCGTCACCAGTAGCGATACGGACAGGAACGGTGAGTGTCATCAACGAGGCAATTTGTAACCTCCCCCTCAGTTATCGACCTTAATGACAGTGAAAAATGAAACCGCGTGTGGCTAATGGGAATTTTGGAAAAGCAATCGTCACCGAAGTTAATCTGTCGGTAAAGAGGGAGGAAAGGGTTACATCTAAATGAAAGGAAAAATGCAAACGAAACTGGTGGAAATTAATTTTGAAAAGGGGTAAAGTTAATAAAGAAAGTAAATGTGCGGCCGTTACGTTAACAATCGCCAGTCCTAAGGACAATTACTATAGTAACTGAAAAAGAAAGGTTATTACACATATAATTAGCACTAGAAGCGTGGCAAACTGAAGGTTGACACGTGTAGTGTGAAAACTGAAAGTTTGTCAGAAGTAATAAATTTCGCTACACTCTGACTTAATTTAGCAAAAGAATTAATAAAACCGGAAAATCGAAAGTTAATTTAGTGACTGAAGTTAATAGTGAGCTTTCTTTCTGAAGCACATCGAAATCCAGCAGAATACGGTTAGTCTTGGACTACCTCAACAATCATTTCAAAAGCAACTTGACTCTACGCAATTTAGAACAAGAGATTTAACTTTGAACTTGAATTAAATGATTCTGAATAATTAACAATAATAAAATTTAGTACGTACCAAGCTGAGCTGCAGTCACAGGTAAGCTAAAGTATGCTAACAAAACTCGCACTCTTAATTTGTGCTTGTGTAATCTAACTATTGTAGCCAGCTATGCTTTAACTGCACTTGGAAACTAAAGTAATGAAATGCAATGATAGTACTTTAATGCTGGCGTCTGAATTTCAACGACACTCGGTTTCATTTCGGAAAAGGAAGGGACCCTGCTTGGTAATGCAATTGGGACAATGAGCAACAAAGGTTCATGCTGAGTTGATGTAATTTTGCGAGGCAAATGGAACAATTTGAAAAGCTGAGGTCTGCCATACAGTTCTGAAACTTTACGTGCTTTTAGTCTTCCTTGTTGGTTGATTGAAGGTTTGAAGCCGTCGATCGAGGAGGTGGAGACAGTCACTCATTGTCGGCCGTCGCTGTTGCAGAAGCTGGATGTTGGCGGGCCTTCTTCTCGACACGGTCACCAGGCGAAACGGGCTCTTGATGTGCGCCAGCTAATGCTTCCCGTCCGCGACACCATGTCAGAAACTATCATCGCGAGTCGAGCGCAATTACATGCTGCCAAACCCCGAAAGCGCGGCAACTCGCGGGAGCGTCACACAACACACCTGCTCCACTCGCTACTCCAGCCAGACCCCGACTGCCCTGCCCGCGCTCCACGCGGCAGAGTTAACACTACCAAAGATCCTACACACTTTGATTCTTCACACGACCTATCGATGTAATCGTTCGATAGCAGTTTTCCCTAGGCAAGACCCAGCGTAAAAATACAAATAATATTTACGAAACAAACCAATTTTACATCGACATAAATGCATAAATATATATATATATATATATATATATATATATATATATATATATATATATATATATATACAAATAGTAAAACAATTACAATATATAAAGGCACAGAAATGTCATATATTCAGGTAACCAATTAAGGAAAAAACTTACAGTACAATAGATGGAAATAGGAGGATATGCATTTCCGGCGTTACACGTGCCCCACATTGTCTGAGGATGTTCGTGTAACCTAAACAGACTCAGAAAATGTCCCAAAAAATAAACAGCGGAAATGCATATGCTCAAAACATCATCAAAATTTAGCATTCGTCTAATTAAGCATAAATCAATTTTTTAGACCATAAAAATTGAGTGGAGACAGTCCTAATCTTATTCCACTCTGTCATCTTGCACAAAATAAAACAGGTTGACAACATATTAAAATTCATAGAAAGCATAGAAAATGGTTTAGCTATTCCAAAATCATTAAAATTCGTAATACTATAAGAAATGGAATACTATTTGCAAAATTAATTAGAGTACATGGTCATAAAAACAGGTAGATCAAAATACGCAAATTAATTATTAATTACATAGAATACACATTTTATATAACCTTTTCATAATTATTATCTCGTCATGAGAGTCCACTTAACGCTAAACAAGAAAATAATATTCAGTAGATCGAAAAAAACATAAATATTGACAGCAGAATTCTTTCACATCAGCTGTCCGGGAAGAAAAACAATTCCGCCTTTCGTACCCGCAAGTACAAAGAATGCCGACAGCGGCACAAGAGCCGACAGCGACCCAAGAGCCGAGAGCGGCTCCACCTTGCCAGTATTGTTGCGCCCGCCTGTGCGGCACGCTTGATCTCACTCGCCTGTGTAGCGGCATTTCCAGAACGTCCGTTTCACTGAATTCTTTACGAAAACTCACTCCCGAGTAATCTCAAGGAGTCCCTTAATATTATCACAGTGGATAACTCAACACTGTCCGTCATCACACGTATGTACTAGCCTGAAACTTAAAACAGCGTCTAAGTACATCGGCAATGACTAATAAAACACACATTCATGAAATCTGACAGCTAGTTACAAAAGCATATTTACATTCCTTAATCTACTGTGACTCAGCTGAAAACTTAAACTAGCAGCTTGGATTTTTCAATTGGTTAAAACGTCTAATCAAAAATTAATTACTTGTTAATTACAAGTTCTTTAATGACCTCTAGGTCAGGCAAAAGCATCGCAACATGGCACGTCCTTAAATCTTACACTCTATATTACATACTGTACAAATTACCCATTCTGTGGTATTAATCAATCCTAGGTTGGTACAATTTCAAGTCTACAATATTCCGTATACCTAATCGTTTTCCAGAGCTTGGATACTCTAAGCAATAAGCATTTGTGTGAGGTATACCAACGACTTTATATGGTCCATTATAAACAAACTTAAATTTAGAGATTTCATTGTCTATCTCGCTCGATTTCTCATGAGCTTTTACAAGTACTAAGTCTCCGATTGCAAACTTAGCAAAACGCGCTTTAGCGTCATGACGACGTATGCGAGCATCGGCTTTTAGCTTCATTACTTCTCGCAAACGATCTTTTTTCACACCAATATTAATGTCAATCCGTGGAGGGAATTTGATTATCTCTTCCAATTCACTTTCTACACTTTTGTCAATGCCGAGATTCCTCACGTTACGGCAGTTCAAATTCATACCTACATCAATACCATCCGGCCAGTTAACAATGTGTATAGGCTGGTATTGCCTATGCACACCGTCTCCTGCCTCGTCAAAACTAACTACTATTGTTTTATCTTGTGTCGTACATATCAAAGTTTTGCTTTCGCAATTAATCACTGCACGGTACTTTAATAGCCAATCTAACCCAATAATTACTTCCGTAGTTAAGTCTGGCACGACGACAAACTCTTGCTCAAATCGTGCCCCACATATCTCGAAGTTGACAAAAATCTGTTTTGTGACCGGTTTACTGGCCTTCCCAGTAGCACAGATAATTTTCACTTCTGTTACTGGCATAACTACGATACCAGGTCTGTCTTTCAGTAACTCAAATATTTTCCCAGATACAGCACTCAATTCTGCACCGGTGTCAATCAACACGTTTAGTTGTAGGTCGTGCATATTAACAGACACTACTATCTGTCTACACTTGTCCTCGGCTGTTTCTTTATTTTCCCACAGTAAATCCTCGTCTATATCCAGGTCATTCCAGAAAAAACCATCCGGCTTTGATCCTAAATCCGGTTTATCTGGCGGCTTTTTCAGTCTCTGTTCACATACAGTTTTAATTTCAACACGTTTGTCCTGAGGCTTAGTCTGTAGCTTCGCCTCCAATACCGAAACCTTTTCCTGTAACTCGTCAACTAGTGAGTGTCGCTTTGCTATCAATTCACTAATTGTCACCTTCGTTGATTCCTCTTTAATCAGATTGATCTCATCTGCCAATCTACCTGGAGAAATGTGCCCAGTAGTATCTGCAATTACTTCCTCTAGATCTGCGCAACCCACACTGTTATCTTCTGACCGTGTAATGTCAGCTCTAACCTCATACACTCTGTAATCTACGTGCTTTTCTACCAATCGTGTCCGGCTATCACTAAAATTTTCGTAATCTTTCTCCTTAATACTCCCGCAATGTTTAAACTGGAGGCTTGCGTCGGATGGGTCGGCTACTTCTACCACTACAACTTTCGGTAAAGTCTGCCGGTTAGGGCCAGAACTTTCCTTTACTACTTCAACATTCAACTCCTGCGGGACGAAACACGACGCATCTTGCTCGTGCTCCCGATTAACATCAACTATTTCTAGTAAAGTCTGCCGGTTAGGGCCAGAACTTTCCATCACTTCACAAACACTATCTTCCTGTGGGACGAGACGCGGCAAATTCTGCACGCGCTCCCCATAAACACTTCTCCCATACAGGCCCCTATAATCTCTTAGTTCGTCGTATAAGCGACCGAACTGCCTTAACCAGACCTCATCCCTCTCTGCATCCCCTCGCTCGATGACGGACGTTTTATCCGACATCTGATCTTGTCTCAACACTTGCGAATCATTCTTAAACTCAATCTCCAGTTCCGCTGTGGGTATTACAGCTGCCACTTTATAATCGACTTCCGGAACACTACTTAAATTGTTCTCACTGAGAGTGAATGTATTTTCTACTGCCGTGTCTACAGCTGATCTACTACTAGTGGGCGCACTCCTTTCCCCTAACACTGGCACACTCTCCCGCCGTTGATTATTCCATACGGAATTCTCATAACGACTACACCTCGGTTTTCTACTGTTATTGGGCCGCCAAAATTTCTCCACGCCCGGTCGGCCCCTCACCGGCGCGGCTAATGGTTTCCCTGGTTCGTCCCAGCAGATACGCTCCCCGGATGCTGCTGAGGCGGCTGATCACACACTCTGGCGTTATTACTATTCTGCGAAGCCCGTATCACGCTAGTATGATACTGGTTTCCGTCATTCCTGTTATTATTTGCATTGTATCGATTGTCATTACGGCCCGAGCCACTATTGTTACTGCTGCCAACATTGCGGTATGCATTATTCCCATAGTTATGATTGTTGTGGTTGCTGTGGTACCCGTTGTTGTTACCACGACCTCTACCAGTATCGCGATTATTGCGCCAATTGTCCTCGTCCTCAACTCTTCCCAGGAAATCATTGATTGTCCTGTTCAAATGGTTCAAATGGCTCTGAGCACTATGGGACTCAACTGCTGGGGTCATTAGTCCCCTAGAACTTAGAACTAGTTAAACCTAACTAACCTAAGGACATCACACACATCCATGCTCGAGGCAGGATTCGAACCTGCGACCGTAGCGGTCTCGCGGTTCCAGACTGCAGCGCCAGAACCGCGCGGCCACTTCGGCCAGCGATTGTCCTGTAATTGCTTCCTACACAGCGTTTTGTATCATCTGGAAGCTTCTTGTAGAGTTCCCAAACTATTTCGGTTTCCGTGCGGCGATCACGCAAATATTCCAACTTGCGGATCCAGCCCTCACAAAACTCCTTCATCGAGCCGCGCGAATTCGCATCGAAAGGCCTCGATACGACAAATTCGCGCCAGACACTTTGCTGTTTTTGCTCTGACCAGTATTCAGCCAGAAACAAATTTTTAAACTCGTCAAAGGTCAGGTTCGTAATGTTGAGGTTTAAGCCCCAACGCTTGGCATCACCAGCCAACACATCAATAACCGCATTAATTTTTTTCTCATTAGTCCATGATCTGGGTAAAACTCTTTCACAGTTTTTAATGAAATCCGTTGCGTGTATACCGCCTTTTTTCAAGGGGTCGAACCGCTCGTCTTTCGTCAACAATTCCGAACTATGTGCACAGATTGGCACATAGCTCTGTTTTTCGTCAAGTTTCTTTTCTAATTCCGACACTCTCGTAATTACTTGGCAAGTGGTTGTCGCAAGCGTTTCTACTTCCCTTTTTTTCTCTTCGCAGGTATTAGCCTGCTTCGTCACTTTGGTATCTACTTCGGATACTAAAGCCTTTAAAGTTTCCACCTTCTTTTGATCCTCTTTTTTCACTAATTGAATTTGTTCCGTCACCTTATTCTCGATGATCGGAGCAACTGCTTCTCCTACACATTTCTCGATTCTGCTAATTTCGGAATTAAAACGAGTATTTATGCTCGCAATTTCCGCCTGAACGCCTATCATTTCCTGTTTAAGATTACCGATTTCGGTATTAATTACAACAATATCTTCTTTGATTTTATCAACTTTTGTGTTAACAACTCCAACATTGTTGTTAACAACATTAATAGCTTCGTTCTGATTGTCTAGCTTTCGTTCAATTTTTTCAAACTGAGCTTCTTGCTTGGCAGCCTGAGCTTCTTGCTTGGCAGCCTGAGCTTCTTGCTGGGCAGCCTGAGCTTCTTGCTTGGCAGCCTGATCGTCTTGCTTGGCAGACAGAGCTTTAATTTCGTTAATCAAAACATTCAATAAATCAGTTAAATTCCCGGAAACTACCGGTTTTACTTCCGAAGCGGCTTCCTCTTTAATTGTCCCCCAGTATTCGTCATCAAGGGATTCAGATTTGATTTTCACTTCCGATTCCGAAACATTTTCTAAAGTTTGGAATTCCATTTCTGCTCTCTGTTGCGTTTCGGCGGTCGCGTCTTTCATGCTAGCCGCCTGCCCCTGAACAATGGGTACCGTGGTGCGCGTTTCCCACTGTTCGACGGATTGTTCCGTATCCAAGTCTACCAAATTTTGGCAATTGTTGCCTTCACTCATTTTAATAATTTTCAATATAAATGTCAAATCTCGAATATAATTAGGATTACTCCCACTACTTATTCTCGCTGACGTAATGGCCTGTACGTAACCAGTACTTTGTTACGAGATTTGCACCATACAAAATTCGTGTCCAGAACAACCTCAAATGTGAAGATTGTCCTGTCACCAGGTCGCCACGTGTAACCTCCCCCTCAGTTATCGACCTTAATGACAGTGAAAAATGAAACCGCGTGTGGCTAATGGCAATTTTGGAAAAGCAATCGTCACCGAAGTTAATCTGTCGGTAAAGAGGGAGGAAAGGGTTACATCTAAATGAAAGGAAAAATGCAAATGAAACTGGTGGAAATTAATTTTGAAAAGGGGTAAAGTTAATAAAGATAGTAAATGTGCGGCCGTTACGTTAACAATTAACTAGCGGTAATTAGATATTTGAGATTTGGGGGAAATCACGGTCGCCAGTCCTAAGGACAATTACTATAGTAACTGAAAAAGAAAGATTATTACACATATAATTAGCACTAGAAGCGTGGCAAACTGAAGGTTGACACGTGTAGTGTGAAAACTGAAAGTTTGTCAGAAGTAATAAATTTCGCTACACTCTGACTTAATTTAGCAAAAGAATTAATAAAACCGGAAAATCGAAAGTTAATTTAGTGACTGAAGTTAATAGTGAGCTTTCTTTCTGAAGCACATCGAAATCCAGCAGAATACGGTTAGTCTTGGACTACCTCAACAATCATTTCAAAAGCAACTTGACTCTACGCAATTTAGAACAAGAGATTTAACTTTGAACTTGAATTAAATGATTCTGAATAATTAACAATAATAAAATTTAGTACGTACCAAGCTGAGCTGCAGTCACAGGTAAGCTAAAGTATGCTAACAAAACTCGCACTCTTAATTTGTGCTTGTGTAATCTAACTATTGTAGCCAGCTATGCTTTAACTGCACTTGGAAACTAAAGTAATGAAATGCAATGATAGTACTTTAATGCTGGCGTCTGAATTTCAACGACACTCGGTTTCATTTCGGAAAAGGAAGGGACCCTGCTTGGTAATGCAATTGGGACAATGAGCAACAAAGGTTCATGCTGAGTTGATGTAATTTTGCGAGGCAAATGGAACAATTTGAAAAGCTGAGGTCTGCCATACAGTTCTGAAACTTTACGTGCTTTTAGTCTTCCTTGTTGGTTGATTGAAGGTTTGAAGCCGTCGATCGAGGAGGTGGAGACAGTCACTCATTGTCGGCCGTCGCTGTTGCAGAAGCTGGATGTTGGCGGGCCTTCTTCTCGACACGGTCACCAGGCGAAACGGGCTCTTGATGTGCGCCAGCTAATGCTTCCCGTCCGCGACACCATGTCAGAAACTATCATCGCGAGTCGAGCGCAATTACATGCTGCCAAACCCCGAAAGCGCGGCAACTCGCGGGAGCGTCACACAACACACCTGCTCCACTCGCTACTCCAGCCAGACCCCGACTGCCCTGCCCGCGCTCCACGCGGCAGAGTTAACACTACCAAAGATCCTACACACTTTGATTCTTCACACGACCTATCGATGTAATCGTTCGATAGCAGTTTTCCCTAGGCAAGACCCAGCGTAAAAATACAAATAATATTTACGAAACAAACCAGTTTTACATCGACATAAATGATAGTAAAACAATTACAATATATAAAGGCACAGAAATGTCATATATTCAGGTAACCAATTAAGGAAAAAACTTGCAGTACAATAGATGGAAATAGGAGGATATGCATTTCCGGCGTTACAAATTGATGACGAGCAAGGAGAGATGCATATACGGCCACCCGCTTATTTTTGTGACTTTGGATTAGAGCATGCGGCACCCACACGCCCGATTTCTGAACGTTACCCATTGCATGCAAATGTCGGACGATGGTGGAATGATCACAGATCGTCGCATTTGGCAGTTCTTGAGTACACTGAAGTGGATCATGATGACGTTATAGCAACTATGGTTACGAAAGTTAACAAAACAGTTAAGAAAGCTAGGAGAGCGTTACTGCTACAAAGAGCATCTCACTTGGACAGTGAATGAAATCACTTACTTCCAGTAAGATGGACGTATAGAACGGAAAAAGGCGCTGAAGACCTTGCTGTCCTGCGCCCAAAAGAACCCTCTACTACTACTACTACTACTACTACAAGGACGGAAAAGACCCACCATAGTTTAATAACGAGATTTGGAAAATGCTGAAGAAGCAGAGGCTGTTGCACTCTCGGTTAAAAAGAAGACGATCAAGATTAGGAGAGATTCGTGCGCCTGTGAAAAGACGTATACGCGAAGTATACAACTACACTACTGGCCATTAAAATTGCTACACCTAGAAGAAATGCAGATGATAAATGGGTAGTCATTGGACAAATATATTATACTAGAACTGACATGTGATTACATTTTCATGCAATTTGGGTGCATAAATCCTGAGAAATCAGTACCCAGAACAACCATCTCTGGCCGTAATAACGGCCTTGATATACGTGAGCATTAGGTCAAACAGAGCTTGGATGGCGTGTACAGGTACAGCTGCCTATGCAGCTTCAACACGATACCACAGTACATCAAGAGTAGTGACTGGCGTATTGTGACGAGCCAGTTGCTCGGCCACCGTTGACCAGACGTTTACAGTCGGTGAGAGATCTGGAGAATGTGCTGGCCAGGGCAGCAGCCGAACATTTTCTGTATCCAGAAAGAACCGCACAGGACCTGTAGCATGCGGTCGTGCATTATCCTGCTGAAATGTAGGGTTTCGCAGGGACCGAATGAAGGGCAGAGCCACGGGTCGTAACACATCTGAAATGTAACGTCCACTGTTCAGATTGCCGTCAATGCGAACAAGAGGAGACCGAGACGTGTAACCAATGGCACCCCACGCCAGAATGGCGATGACGAATACACCCTTCCAATGTGCGTTCACCGCGATGTCGCCAAACACGGATGCGACCATCATGAAGCTGTGCACAGAACCTGGATTCACCCGGAAAATGACGTTTTGCCATTCGTGCACCCAGGTTCGTCGTTGGGTACACCATCGCAGGCTCTCCTGTCTGTGATGGAGTGTCAAGGGTTAACCGCAGCCATGGTCTGCGAGCTGATAGTCCATGCTGCTGCAAACGTCGTCGAACTGTTCGTGCAGATGGTTGTTGTCTCGCAAACGCCCCCATCTCTTGACTCAGGGATCGAGATGTGGCTGCATGATCCGTTACAGCCATGCAGATAAGATGCCTGTCATCTCGACTGCTAGTGATACGACGCCATTGGGATCCAGCACGGCGTTCCGTATTACCCTCCTGAACCCCCCGATTCCATATTCTGCTAACAGTCATTGGATCTCGACCAACACGAGCAGCAATGTCGCGATACGATAAACCACAATGGCGATAGGCTACAATCCGACCTTTATTAAAGTCGGAAACGTGATGGTACGCATTTCTCCTCCTTACACGAGGCATCACAACAACGTTTCACCAGGCAACGCTGGTCAACTGCTGTTTGTGTATGAGAAATCGGTTGGAAACTTTCCTCATGTCAGCACGTTGTATTTGTCGTCACCGGTGCCAACCTTGTGTGAATGCTCTGAAAAGCTAATCATTTGCATATCACAGCATCTTCTTCCTGTCGGTGAAATTTGGAGTCTGTAGCACGACATCTTCGTGGGGTAGCAATTTGAATGGCCAGTAGTGCACTATCACCGAAATACCCTGGCAACAGGTCTGGCAGAGAACCCAGGGAAATTCTGGTTCTATGTAAAATTGCTGGCTAGGTCTAAGGCTCCCATCGAGTCATTTGTTGACCAGTCCGGTGTGGCAGTTGAAAATAGCAAAACGAAAGCTGAAGTTTTAAATCTCACCTTCAAGAAATCGTTCGCGCAGGAGAATCATACAAACATAACGTCGTTTGATCGTCGAACAGACTCCCGTACGGACGGCATAACCATAAATATATCTGCTGTAGAGGTTGAACTGAAGGAGTTGAAAACAAGTAAGTAACCACGTCCCGATGGAATCCCAGTTTGGTTTTTGGAAGAAGAGTACTCTACGGCATAGGCCTCTTCTTACATAGCTTGCATTTATCGTCAATGTCTAGCCCAGTGCAAGTCCCAAGCGACTGCAATAAGGCGCAGGTGACTCCTGAGTATAACAGGGCAAAAGAACGGACCCGCAGCAGACTAACATCCCTAAAATCGGTTTGCTGCAGAATCCTTGAACACATTCTCAGTTCGCATATAATAAATTTTCTTGAAGCCGAGAAGGTCATGTCCAAGAATCAGCATGGTTTCAGAAAGCAGCGCTCGAGCGAAACTCAGCTTACCCTTTTCTCACTTGGTATACTTCGACCTATGGTTGAAGGTCAACAGGCACATTCGATATTTCTAGATATCCGGAAAGTGTTTGACACGGTATCCCATTGCAGGCTGTTATAGAAGGTACGAGCATACAGAACAGGTTCACAGATAAGTGAGAGGCTCGAGCACTCCTCAAGTTATAAAATCAAGTATGTTGTCCTCGACGGAGAGACAAGGGTATCGTGAGGAGCGCCCCAGGGAAGCGTTGGAGGACCGCTATTGTTCTCTATATGTTCAAATGTGTGTGAAATCTTATGGTGCTTAACTGCTAAGGTCATCAGTCGCTAAGCTTACACACAGCTTAACCCTAAGCTTACACACAGCTTAACCAAAATTATCCTAAGGACAAACACACACACACGCCCGAGGGAGGACTCGAACCTCCGCCGGGAGCAGCCGCACAGACCTTTCTCTATATACATAAACGATTTGGCGGATAGCGTGCGATGAATGGCAACTAGCTGTAAATGTAGAAAAATCTAAGTTAATACAGTGAGTAGAAAAACAAACCGATAATGCTTGACACAGTCACGTCATTTTAATTATCTGGATGTAACGTTGCAAAGAGATATGGAATGGAACGAACATGTGAGGATTGTGGTAGGAAAGGCGAATGGTCGACTTTGGTTTATTGGGAGAAGTCTACGAAATTGTGGTTCATCTGTAAAGGAGACGACACGTAGGACGCTTGTGTCACTCATTCTTGAATACTGCTCGAGTTTTTGGGATCCGTACCAGGTCGGATTAAAGTAAGACGTCGAAGCAATTCAGAGGCGGGGTGCTAGATTTGTTACTCATATGCTCGAACAACACCCAACTGTTACGGAGACGCTTCGGGATCCCAAATGGGAATCCCTGGAGGGAACACGACGACCTTTTCGAGCAACACTGTTGAGAAAATTTAGAAAACATGCATTTGAAGCTGACTACAGAACGGTTCTGTTGCCTCCAACGTACATTGCGCGTAAGATAGGAGAAATTCGGGCTCATATGAAGGCTTAAGGGCAATCGTTTTTCCCTTGTTCTGTCTGCGAGTAGGACAGGAAAGAAAATGGCTAGTAGTGGTACGGGGTACCCTCCGCCATGCATCATAATGTGGAATACGGAGTATCGACGTAGATGCAGAAGATGTGGATTAATGCTTTTCAACGGTCTCCATCAAACCCCGAAAATCTTCCTGGACGTAGAGAGTCACTAATGTCAAAACAATCCTCCTTAAAACGAGAAAACCATTTTCTTGGCGTGCTGTGATCAGTGGCATTACGTCGATACACGGCACAAATGCTTCTGACTGCCTCCGCTGCTGTCACACTTCTACTGAACTCGATCAGAAGAATATGTCAGTAATATTCGGATTCGCCCAGTTGGCCGTGCGGTCTAACGCACGGCTTTCCGGGCGGGAAGGAGCGCCTGGTCCCCGGCACGAATCCGCCCGGCGGAGGTCCGGTGAGCCGGCCAGTCTGTGGATGGTTTTTAGGCGCTTTTCCATCTGCCTCGGCGAATGCAGGCTGGTTCCTCTTATTCTGCCTCAGTTATACTATGTCGGCGATTGCTGCGCAAACAAGTTCTCCACGTACGCGTATACCACCATTACTCTACCACGCAAACATAGGGGTTACACTCGTCTGGTGTGAGACGTTCCCTGGGGGGTCCACCGGGGGCCGAACCGCACAATAACCCTGGGTTCGGCGTGGGGTGGCGGAGGGGTGAAGTGGACTGCGGTAGTCGTCGTGGGGCTGTGGACCACTGCAGCTGCGGCGGGGACGGAGCCTCTCCGTCGTTTCTAGGTGCCCGCTTAACATACAATACAATATTCGGATTTCTCGTCATGGCTCTCCATTTTGTAACGTCCACAGATCCGCTCACTATCTCGGAATGACAAAACGACAGTGTGTAAACTGAAATAGCAATAGCTACCTGTCAGCTACAGTAAATAAACCAGTAGCAAGCTAATATTAGTTTCAGTGGTTTTGAGAAACTGCTGAAATCGCTAAAATATAACAAAGCACCATAGCTCCGCTGAATCCCGAGCAAATTACACACCGAATTTTCGGCAGAGTTGAACCCTCTTTTAATCATAATGTACTGTAGATCCCTGGACCATAAATCCGTTCCCAGTAGTTGGAAGAAAGAACGGGTCACAATCGCCTACAAGGAGGGCAACAGAAGCATTTCACATATTTCACATAAGCTTGGCATTCTTTTGCTGTAGAATCTTTGGCGATACTCTGGGTTCAAATTCTAAGGCGGTATCTCGAACAGGAAGGCCCCTCCATATCCATCACCAGAAAGGCATGGATGAACGTAATCAGGTAGATACAGTATTTATTGGTGCTCGAAAAGCATTTCAAACAGTTCCAAACCGACCATTATTATCGAAAGAATGATCGTATGGGGTAATTCGTGAATGGGTTAAAGATCTTTTGGTAGGGAGGACGCAGCATGCTATTGAAATCTGGATACGCAGGACAGAGCGGATCAGGTTGTGGAAAGGGGCCAACGTCAATTACTGTTAGTTATACAAGAACACACACAACTACGTAGTTGCCGCTGCCAACCGACCACATGGTGAAGAGATGTCGGAGCTGGACTTCAGTTAAGTAGTTTCAATTCGACATTGGACCACGGTACTATAGGTTTTAATTTTGACTGTGCCTTACTCTGGCATGTTTAGTAATTTTATGCTTCTGAAGAAGGCTAGATTAATTTAGCCGAAATTTGGTAAAGACCAGAAAATTTGCGCAACTGAAGCTGATGCTTCTAAATATTTACGTATTAAAGCCACTGATTCTGAAACAAACGCGGCTGAAGGCCTAAATACAGAGCAACAAGAATTTTAAATGTAACACGGCCGTAGCCCTAATCTTAGAGTTGTTATGAAGTTCGGCTGAAGGTCATATACTAAACATAAAACAGACAATATTAATACACGGCTGAAGGCCTGACACAGTACCTGCGACCAAATAAAATGACAATCACAAACAACAAACAGTGGTGCTCAGAAGTGTTGCAAGTGTCGGCCTGGGGAGGAAACTCTAAACACAGTTTAGGTGAGACAGGCAGCCAAGCGTGTAATACTAAATAATCGGGTGGCAGCACGACACAGGGACGGATGAAGAACCAACCAACAACCTAATCAATTCCCTTGCACTGGACCAAAGACACGACAACGGCGAATATCAGGGAGGCATCTAAACACAGTCAAGGCACACTCTGTCGCAACCGACCGACTGGCTACTCCATTACGCTTTCATCAGTTCAGTGGAGCCGGCCGCTGTGGACGAGAGGTTCAAGGCGCTTCAGTCCGGAACCGCGCTGCTGCTGCGGTCGCAGGTTCGAATCCTGCCTCGGGCATGGATGAGTGTGATGTCCTGAGGTTGGTTAGGTTTAAGTAGTTCTAAGTCTAGGGCACTGATGTCCTCAGATGTTAAGTCCCATGGTGCTTAGAGCCATTTGAACCATTTTGCTCAGCGGAAATCACAGAAGGTACACACAGTTCCTCGTAAATAACTTGCACCAAGAACTCCGACGATCCTGAAACCAATCACCGTGGAACAACAAGGAGAAATGACAAATCACACACACACAGAGTTTCCATAAGCGGTCGGCGACCAAATACAAGTCATCCGACAAGACGACCGACCGAACGACCAACCAAGGTCGTCCCCGCTTAAGTTATGAGTGTCGGCAACGGTCGGGCGAGTCTTGGCTGTCCGGACCTCAAGGCAGCTCCAACCCGACCCAACTCGATGTCCGTTGGGAACTCGGAGACACGGCGACCCGGGCACACTGGCTCGGACCCATCCATGCAGAGGTAACTCTTGCCCATCGGCGACGACATCTCTGCACCGACCCACGTCCGGCAAAATGGCCAACGGACGAGGCCCAGAAACGGTCAAAAGGCCAAATACATGTCGCCCAATGAGACGACCAGCCTAACGACCAACCGATGGTCGTTCCCGCTCCAATCTCCTTCCGTCGGACTTCATGTGTGTCGCCAGCGGTCGGCGAGTACTGGCTGTCCGCGCCCGACTGTACTCCCGACACACGCCGAGCCGGCAATACTGGCGGTCGCTTCAAAGATAATACGACAGTGCTCTTATCGATAAGCGCTGCTGCTGCCACTCACGGGCAGGTAAGACAGGAACTTAGTGATGCCAATAAATCGAATAAGAAAACGAGGCGGCAGTACCGTAAAGAGAAGATGACAAACAATAAACGGCATGAACACGAGCCGCGCGCGGCTCAGTTATCTTTAGTGGAGGGTCATCGACAGATGTAGAAATCATTTCAGGAGTGCCTCAGTAAGGCCTTGTTTGGACCCTTGCTGTTCATATTATATACTAATGACCTTGCAGACAATATAAATAGTAACCTCAGACTTTCTGCAGATGATGCAATTATCTGTAATGAGGTAAGTCACTATCCAGAGGAAACTGCCCAAATATTCATCTGGATGCTGGTACGATCACAAAATGGTGGAAATGTTGGCAACTTGATTTAAATTTCCAGAAACGTAAAATTGTGCAGTTCACTATACGAAAAAATGTAGCATCTTACATGGCTACAATGTCAACGAGTCACAAATGTTATCTGTCAACTTAAATAAGTACGTGAGTGTAACAGTTTGCAGAGTTGTGCAATGAAACGGTTGCAGAGACCAAGTCGTACGTAAAACTTTGGAAATACGACAAGAAGTCATACAGGCAGTATGGAACAGTACTGCACAATTTCTGAATAGGTCACTTAATAAAACATAATAAAATATGAATGAAACACTTTAATATTACGCGTTCTGAGGTAACGCATCAGATACATCGAGCTGTACAGATGCGTTGAAGTTATATGTTACATATATAACTGTCAGAGGTAGGTTGTATATGCCAGAGACAGACGGTTATATATGTAACATATAATTTCAGTTCATCCGTAAAACACGATTTATCTGATTTCTGATGATGGGTTATCTCGAAATGTATAATATAGTCATTTATTCAGCAGTTGATGACGTTTTATTAAATAGCCTGTTCAGCATTTGTGCAGTGCTGTCCCAAGTATGTAAACGAAGCCCCAAACTCCGGTTTATTGGCAGAATGCTAGGGGAATGCAGTCAGTCCACAGAAGACACTGCTTTCAAAATCTTTTCGTGATCTGTCCTACAATATTACCCAATTTTCTGAGACCCTTTCCAAGTAGGACTAACAGGGGATATTGAACGTGTAGAGAAGAGCAACGCTTACGGTCACATCTTTGTTTGACTCGTGGGAGGATGTCACGGAGATGCTGAAGAAAGTAGACTGACAGACACTTGAAGATAGACGCGAACTATCTCGATAAAAGCCTACGTACGAATTTTTAAGAACCAACTTTAATTGATGAATCTTGGAATGTACTACATACCCTTATGTACAACTCCAGAAGGTATCGCGAGGGCGAGATTGGATTTATTACAGCGTGTGCAAGGGCGTTTAGGCAATCATTCTTGCCGCCCTCCGTTCACGACTGGAGTGGGAAGAAGCCCTAATAACAGGCACAATAGGAAGAACCCTCTGCCATGCACTTCACAGTGGTTTGCTATGAAGGGAGACGAAGATACATGTGTTTGTAGAGCTCAAACCCGCTTATGTATACTGTACTTTCATTGCGCGTACGTGTTAAATGCTTGTCTAACGTGGAAAGTATTGTTGTGAAAAATATTTATGGGTAATTTCTAACTTAATGAAGCACTTATTACATTAAATAGAACGCAAATTACAACGTATTCAAAAACGCGGATGAATTATCTTTCATGCCAGCTTCGTCGAAGCGTGCAAGTTACCGGTAACGGTCCATAACTCACTACACGGTATCGACTTTATCTGCTGTCAATTAAAAGTACTTATTCGCGTAACGTTCGTTGTATCGTAGGTGTGAACGCAACTTCTGCAAGATTTACGAGCCGTCGTCGATATATCGCCAGTGAAAGCAATGAATACGTGCTAAACTAAGCCGACTCTGCCCCTTCGCACTAGCCACTGCAGCATTCATCTACTCTAATGGCTCTGTAGCTACACTGTCCTCGGACAGTATGTACATGCAAATGTAATCAGATTGAGCAGTTAAGCGATTCAGCTCCACTGTATAAATGAGGGATTACTGTTTTTTGTTTCAGATAGATACTTGTGAAGCGATAAATCTAGGGAGAGATCGGGAGAGAGTGAAGTGTCTGATTGTACTGAATCAGGGACATGACTCCCAGGAGGTATTATCCGGAGGCAGGGTCGTAACTTTTTAGGAAAATTGTTCGAGCATGGCATGAAAACCTGGAAAGTTTTAAGAGTTGTAACTGTGTAAGGCCTGGAAGGTAGGAGAAGAGGTGTAGCGGAAGTGAAGCTGACGGGGACGGCAGGGATGGAGGGGAGGGGGGGGGGGGGGGAAGGGGGTCATGATTGGACTGCACTTGTCAGTGAAGGAAAAAGGTACAAGGTTCGAGTCCCTTTCTGGCACATAGTGTTCATCTGTCAGGACGTTCTACTCTGTCCTTTTCCAATAGCAGGCTACAATTCGTTGGTAGTGTACTGGGAAAGAGTCTGCAAAGATATTGGCACCAAAGAACTTGTGTAGCCCATACTTAAATACTGCTCCTATGGTTCGGGGCCGTAGAAAGTCGATCTAACAGGAGACCGTGGAGCATCTATAAAGAAGAGCCGGTGCGAATGGTCACAGGCTTCTTTGACTGGCGAGATGGTGTAATACATTAAATGGCTGACGAAGGAAAACTTCACTCATTTCGCGGGAACTCCAAGACCCGTCCTTCAGAGAAGAAAATACGAATATTTCTCTGCCCGCAGAGTGTCTGTTTCCTGCAGACGGCGCGGGTAAAATTAAACAAGTAAAGGGTGGCACAAGCAGTTTTTCTCTCATCACGTTCCATCGGTGAATGGAACGGTAAGATACCCTAATTTATGGCCCAGTACTAAATTAATGTTGTTGTTGTGGTCTTCAGTCCTGAGACTGGTTTGATGCAGCTCTCCATGCTACTCTATCCTGTGCAAGCTGCTTCATTTCCCAGTACGTACTGCAGCCTACATCCTTCTGACTCTGCTTAGTGTATTCATCTCTTGGTATCCCTCTATGATTTTTACCCTCCACGCCGCCCTCCAATACTAAACTGGTGATCCCTTGATGCCTCAGAACACATCCTACCAACCGATCCCTTCTTCTAGTCAAGTTGTGCCACAAACTCCTCTTCTCCCCAATTATATTCAATACCTCCTCATTAGTTATGTGATCTACCCATCTAATCTTCAGCATTCTTCTGTAGCACCACATTTCGAAAGTCTCTATTCTCTTCTCGTCCAAACTATTTATCGTCCATGTTTCACTTACATACACTCCATACAAATACTTTCAGAAACGACTTTCTGACACTTAAATCTATACTCGATGTTAACAAATTTCTCTTCTTCTGAAACGCTTTCATTACCATTGCCAGTCTACATTTTATATCCTCTCTACTTCGACCATCATCAGTTATTTTGCTCCCCAAATAGCAAAACTCCTTTACTACCTTAAGTGTCTCATTTCCTAATCTAATTCCCTCAGCATCACCCGAGTTAATTCGACTACATTCCATTATCCTCGTTTTGCTTTTGTTGATGTTCGTCTTATATCCTCCTTTCAAGTAACTGTCAATTCCGTTCAACTGCTCTTCCAGGTCCTTTGCTGTCTCTGACAGAGTTACAATGTCATCGGCGAACCCCAAAGTTTTTATTTCTTCTCAATGGATTTTAATTCCTACGCTAAATTTTTCTTTTGTTTCCTTTACTGCTTGCTCAGTATACAGGTTGAATAACATCGGGGATAGGCTACAACCTTGTCTCACTTCCTTCCCAACCACTGCTTCCCTTTCATGCCCCTCGACTCTTTGACATCTGGTTTCTGTAGAAATTGTAAACAGCCTTTTGCTCCCTATATTTTACCCCTGCCATTGGCATGGATGTGTGTGATGTTCTTATGTTAGTTATGTTTAAGTAGTTCTAAGTTCTAGGGGACTGATGACCTCAGAAGTTAAGTCCCATAATGCTCAGAGCCATTTGAACCATTTTTTGCAAGTGCTATACGCAGGGGGAACAGACGGCCGTGGGGACGCACTACAGGTGTTCGTTCATTCGTGCAGTTGTTTTGCTTAAGCAGCTTCAGCCTGTCCCGAGAAGACGGCGAGCGTCTTTCTAGCACGTTTCGGAGTTCGGCCGAGGAAGCATAATCGCCTATAGGGATTGCGGATTATCCTTCAGACAAATCGGTGACCGTGTCGTACGGAACTAAGCAATGTGATGCGGATCTGTAATCACTGGATTCAGAAGGGAACGACGGACCGACGAGACCGAATGCACCCACCTCGTTGCACCAATACACGTGGTGATAGACATATTGTGCACACGGCGTCGATCGTTCTGCCACATCACGAATCGTTTCACAATAAATTCGGTCTGTTGCGCAACAAGCAGTGCCCGCACGTACCATTGGACGTCGTTTGTAGCAGAGTGGACTGTCCACGAGTCGTCCATTGCTGCGTTTACCACTGAGTCAACGCCACATGCGTTTGCCCCGCCAATGGCACGATGGACGACGGACACTGACAGCCGAATGGAACGACATTGTTTTTATCGACACTTGGCTGCACCACTACGATGGTCGGGTTGGAGTCTGGAGACACCGTGGTGAAAGAGTCTTGAACTGTTGCCTTATGCATCACCATACTGGTCCTGCACCCGGTATTTGGATTCCACTCTTCCACTCCCGCACCCTCCCCCCTCCCACCCCCCCCCCCCAGTATGCATTGCCAGTACACTGACCAGACAACGTCCCTGAAGTGTTGGAGCCTTTTGTCCCCCCCCCCCCCCCCCGTTCGTCGGCCACATTGCAACAGAATAATGCGCGACAACAGATGGCACGCGCAATGTTCAGGAGTTTTCGTCGCCCTTCGGGTTTCTGACCTCCGTGTCTCTGGCCTATCGAAAACGTTTGGTCCGTGGTTGCGGATACACCACCTGCTGCCTCACCATATGAACTCTGTGGCAGTAGCATGAACTGTATACCCCAGCAACACATTCAAAGCCTCTTTGATTCATTGCTGAGGCGTGTGACAGCGGCTACAGCCAGCAATGGCAGCAATTCTCTGTACTGATTTCAATCACGTGATCTTTGTACAACATGTTATTTCCCAAACAACTTTGGCTGTGATACCTCCTGTCCTGCTTGGTGTTGCATTTTGGATGGCCAGCAGTGTAGATAAATAAATAACCGTGTGTCGAAAGCTCTGTGCCGAAGTATATATGCTTTGCACATAGTGCGGTGAAGAATTTAGTATCTCGAGTTAACAACGTCTCGCCAAAGCTGTGCCTTCTACTTAACCTCTTGGCAGTCAGCTGTTACCGGAAGGTATGTGGAGAGAAGATCGTGTCGGGGCCCGCATGCAGTTGAGAAACGGCTCTCACTTCGATCTCCCAGATAAGAAGGGGCGAGCAAACGCATTCCTCGCGCCCATTGTCTGCGCCATGCATATTGATGAAGCCAACAGCGTTTCAAGGAGCGGCACCTCTTCAGGGACCAGCCAGGTGCAAGAGAATAAACATTAGTAGGCGCCGTCCGTGAGCATTTCGTGGCTAGTGTAGAATGCTGTGATGGCGCGGGAAGGTACACTAGCCAAAGATCGCTGAAACAATTGTCAGATAAACAGAGAGAATGATCTCTCCAAAATAGTCAAACACAAAGTCTCACTTCTTACGTTTTCGGTTTTTGAAAGAAAAACTATTTCGTGCGTTGAGATACAAGATGATGTTGAGTTTTTATTTATTTTATTTATTTATTTATTTATTTTTTGTGGCGTGGCCGTCATGGCATGGTGGTAATAGGTTCTACAGGTAAGGGACAAACTGTCACAGGAGCGTACTACCGAATTCTCCTGATGTGGTTACGGAAAGCTGTCCTGGCGGGTGATTTGCTTCGCGATAACGACCCAGCTCATTCCGCACAGGATACTGACACATGCTGCTTTTTGGGCTGTCAAATTTTGCCCACTTCCCTCCCCGCCCGCATAGTCTCCTGGCATAGTAACCAATGTACCTTCTGATGAAGAACACAATGCGTGGCAGACATCTTCAGAATGACGACGAGGTAGCTTCTAAGGTGCAAAATTTTCTGAAGAGTCAAAATGCAGTCTTCTATAACCGCCAACTCATTCATCGCATTGAAAGAGTGATTTCAGATCACAGTGTTGTAAAGGAAATATATAGCTGATAGAAATGGATTTGACCCCCACATTGAAATGAGCCTATAGAGTAAAAAAGAGAAGGAAAAGACTGATATCTTCGAAAAAATATCATGTTATCTTCGAAAAAATAAATGAGAAACTAAACCCTAAATATGCAGTCCTGCCTTATTGTGGTTATGTCCCTGAGAAAATGAAACAGCTTTTTAAAAGAAGTACTGTAAGTGTGTCGTTTCAGACAGATAACAGGAACAAAATTGCAACATGACATTGGACAAGAACCTATAATGTTCAATATGGAGTTTACAAAATAAGTTGTCGACAACGTGATAAAATTAACATAGGTCAGACAGGCAAGAAACTAAGAATAAGTTACAAAGTGCTTGCATATTCAAGTAACTCATCTGTTTTAGGCACCCACTTGAGAGAACACAATCACACTTTAGGGAACATCTCAGAGCAGATGGAATTATTACACAGAGTAGATAGTACCATAAACCTCTCAGGAGAGACTACAATTTTTGCAAACTTGATTGTACATCCAGATAAAGTTCTTAATGAAGAGACCAATTTAAAAATGAAAATTACTTATATAACTTTTCTGACATATTTAAAAGACAGGGTAGGACAATGACCAAAATATAACTTTATTTTTAATTTACGTTCCCTTCCCCACCTCTCTTTCAGCTTCTACACATTTTTTGATTAATACAGTTTTGATGGTATCTATTTAAATAAATACCTATAAATGAGTAGTAGATGTATGAAGTATTTCAAATTAATGATAGCTACTTTATTATTGTTATCCAATGTTATTATGGTGTATCAGTGGCAATATTGTAATGATTGCAAACCATTGTACAATGTATATAAGTTACTTTATATGGTTAAGCCATAGTTCTTTCTCTTTGGTTACCACACTCCCAGTGTTGTAAAATTTTTACATTTACATTTACACGTTACATAATTTTTTGTAAAGTGAGCCTTCCCCCCCCCACCCCCCACCACCGCCACCCCTTGTCCTATCATTGTTAGCTGCTGATACCAGCTTCTACCTAAATATTTTTTTCGACATTTAACCACATTCCCACTTCTATTAGTGTGTACATAATGTGTTATGAGAGAATCTTATTCAAGGTTGAAATACTACAGTACACTAAATATGTATCTTTTCTGTTATTTGCGATCTAATACTAGGACAGTTCCACACACAAGTTACAAATGCTTAATGATGTATATTCTATTGGTGATGCCATGGATACAAGGATTTTATATTAAAACTTTGAACATAGATGCTAAGGTTCAGTGACTGTGTCAGAATTATATTAGAACAAATAAGCCCTCGGTCACAAATATTAAGTCAAAATTGGCCAGGTTTCGACGCTACTATGAGCGTCGTCTTCAGAATTAGACTAACTGTTCTAAAACATATTAGGTATATAATACATTAATAAAATTAAAGTTTGTACTGACTGGAAGAGATGCAGTACTTACAAGTCACGAGGGCTTATATGTTCTAATATCATTTTATATTACTCACACCCCTACCCCCTACCCTCTTTTCAAATTTTAACATTTCCAGGGGTAAGATAGATACTGCCTACAGGAAAATTAGAGACCTTTGGAGAAAAGAGAACCACTTGTATATCAAGAGCTCAGATGGAAACCCAGTTCTAAGCAAAGAAGGGAAAGCAGAAAGGTGGAAGGAGTATATAGAGGGTCTATTTAAGGGCGATGTACTTGAGGACAATATTATGGAAATGGAAGAGGATGCAGATGAAGATGAAATGGGAGATATGATACTGCGTGAAGAGTTTGACAGAGCAGTGAAAGACCTGATTCGAAACAAGGCCCCGGGAGTAGACAACATTCCATTAGAACTACTGACAGCCTTGGGAGAGCCAGTCCTGACAAAACTCTACCATCTGGTGAGCTAGATGTATGACACAGGCGAAATACCCTCAGACTTCAAGAAGAATATAATAATTCCAATCCCAAAGAAAGCAGGTGTTGACGGATGTGAAAATTGGCTAACTATCAGTTTAATAAGTCACGGCTGCAAAATACTAACACGAATTCTTTACAGACGAATGGAAAAACTAGTAGAAGCCGACCTTGGGGAAGATCAGTTTGGACTCCGTAGAAATGTTGGAACACGTGAGGCAATACTGACCCTACGGCTTATCTTAGAAGCTAGATTAAGGAAAGGCAAACCTACGTTTCTAGCATTTGTAGACTTAGAGAAAGCTTTTGACAATGTTGACTGGAATACTCTCTTTCAAATTCTGAAGGTGGCAGGGATAAAATATAGGGAGCGAAAGGCTATTTACAACTTGTATAGAAAGCAAATGGCAGTTATAAGAGTTGAGGGGCATGAAAGGGAAGCAGTGGTTGGGAAGGGAGTGAGACAGGGTTGTAGCCTCTCCCCGATGTTATTCAATATGTATATTGAGCAAGCAATAAAGAAAACAAAAGAAAAATTCGGAGTAGGTATTAAAATCCACGGAGAAGAAATAAAAACTTTGAGGTTCGCCGATGACATTGTAATTCTGTCAGTGACGGCCAAGGACTTGGAAGAACAGTTGAACGAAATGGATAGTGTCTTGAAAGGAGGATATAAGATGAACATCAACAAAAGCAAAACGAGGATAATGGAATGTAGTGGAACTAAGTCGGGTGATGCTGAGGGAATTAGATTAGGAAATGAGACACTTAAAGTAGTAAAGGAGTTTTGCTATTTGGGGAGCAAAATAACTGATGATGGTCGAAGTAGAGAGGATATAAAATGTAGACTGTCAATGGCAAGGAAAGCGTTTCTGAAGAAGAGAAATTTGTTAACATCGAGTATAGATTTAAGTGTCAGGAAGTCGTTTCTGAAAGTATTTGTATGGATTGTAGCCATGTATGGATGTGAAACATGGACGATAAATAGTTTGGACAAGAAGAGAATAGAAGCTTTCGAAATGTGGTGCTACAGAAGAATGCTGAAGATTAGATGGGTTGATCTCATAACTAATGAGGAGGTGTTGTATAGGATTGGGGTGAAGAGAAGCTTGTGGCACAACTTGGCTAGAAGAAGGGATCGGTTGGTAGGACATATTCTGAGGCATCAAGGGATCACAAATTTAGTATTGGAGGGCAGCGTGGAGGGTAAAAATCGTAGAGGGAGACCAAGAGATGAATACACCAAGCAGATTCAGAAGGATGTAGGTTGCAGTAGGTACTGGGAGATGAAGAAGCTTGCACAGGATAGAGTAGCATGGAGAGCTGCATCAAACCAGTCTCAGGACTGACCACAACAACAACGACAACAACAACAACAACATGATGTAAAACGTTTTAGGTACTTTTAGTATATATCTTGCATTGTCATTACTGACCTAATACTATAATGAATCTTTACACATAGTACAAATATTAAATAATATATATCTACCATAGGATGATAACAGATGTGTCCATATTTTTTGTAATTAAATTTCTGTTAGATTTTTCATGCTGATGCTGTTGGATAATATAAGGTGTAGTGGGCATATGCCAGGTTCAGATTACTGGTAAATTAGGTCAATAAAATTGATTGGTAATTGACAGTAGCGTCACACATGTTGCAATAATATGAATAATTACAGTTTCTATATGACACCATTTGAGATGCTTTTAACCTTGCTATATCAATTAGTTACACTATGTTTATCGTCAAACTTGACGCTGAAATTGTTTTGTTGTTACATAGTTTTTAATACTCTTTGCTGTTAGTGGTATTGCCTGTTATAATGTTTCAACATTACATATCTATGTATATTTTTATTATAGTATAATTCTCTCCAAATTATTGGTTTGTTGTTATTATGTGACATTGTGATATCACCGGATTTTTAATAGTATCATGTGATTATTATATTATGTAATACTGTATACATTATGCAGCTCATCATTTGGTTACAGTGTTTGTGTCCTTGAATCTTTGATATGGATTTGACATTTGAGTTGTTTTGTTGCTGCCAGTCTGAATGATTTGTGGTAGTTGGATTGCCTAATATAATTGTTCAACATTACATATCTATGTATGCTTTCATATATTGTAGGACTTATTAGATGGTCAGTTTGATTTTATCATGTGACGTACGATCATGTGACATTGCAATAGCATCATGAGACTGTTGTATTGCATTTTACTGTACATGTCTATGTATATTTTCGTATGTGGTGGTTTTCGCCAAATGGTTGGCTTGTTTCTATCATGTGACATTATATCATGCGACGTTATACTACTATCATGTGACCATTACATTACATAAATGATATCAAAATGAAGGAAAACCATAAAAAAATTTAAAAAAGAATATTGTACTCAGGGGAAAAATATTCTTATGTAAGTATATATTCTTTTATTGTAATTTGAGTGCATGTAAAAATCTCTGACTGTAGTATAGTGTATTTTGTAGCTTGAATAAAAGTCTCTCGGTGTACATGCCGCGTCAATTCAGGTTAAAACTCCAAGCTTTCGACCACTATCTCCATGGTCGTCGCAAGCTTGGAGTTTTATCCTGAATTGACGCGGCATGCACACCGAGAGACTTTTATTCAAGAAATACGTCGCGAAAGACTTCGTAGCCATATTTTGTAGGTTGTTCATTGGTCTTGAACTTTGACTTTGGCATGATTAAAACTTGTGTGTTAACCTACTGGGTCTTGTTGTGCCTGAGTAGTGGTGTTGTGCCGTTACCACTGTTACATGTTCTGATGTTTTCAGTATTATTTTCTGCTTACTTAAGCCTGTATTTTGACATTAAGTATAATTTTCTGAAGTTTTCAAGTCAGCAATGGCGTATACTTCTCTGGTTAAATAGCATATATGACATGTAAAATTGTCACAATAGATGTAAGTGAACTTAATTTTTCTGGCTAATAATTCTCGTGAAAATGTAATTTATGTTGATATTCACAGTTTTCACTTTTTTCCATTTTTTTCTACTACTGGGAAGATGGTCCATGAGCGAAACCGGTAGTGAGTAAATGTATTGTTTGGCAGCACAATGTGTATCATGCATTTCTCCAAGTGAATATCTAGAGACTGATTAACACTTTCACCAATTTCATGGTCGCAGTTTTGATTTTTCCAGGGATTATTATAACTATATGGTTTTTCTATATTGTCTTGACTCATTTTGGATTGTGGACTCTTCGAATTTCGTGTTCCTCCGTGATACACACGCCATTCTTGCAGCATCTTTCACTAAAGTTTGTTGGGCATCTCTGTGACCTTCTCACGCAGATTAAATAACTCTGAAGATCAAAGCAGTTTCAGGAACGGACGCTCCTACTCAGATAATGTACTGAGTCCTGACCAATTATGGAAAAACATTGGGAATTCAAATAAAAGATTTATGATGCTCTTGTAGATATTTCAAGAAAAAAAAACTCAGAGAATTCCTAAGCGACGCTTTAAAGGTGGCTGGGTATCTGCAGAATCTCATCAACGTTGCAGTTTCTTTAAAACAAAAATTAATGATAACAATTACTAGCCTAGGGTGTACAGACTCTATACATTCGAACTGTCAGATTCGAATCGCTGAAATTTTCTACTTGTTTCTGTAGAGGTAAGAAGTATTACAGGGATCGTGTTGCTAACCCGACGGCAATCCTTGCCAAATCAGAGCCGCTGTGTTAGCAACGGATGGACTGAGAAGTAGAGGAAGACCTCGTAACATCTGGCAACAAACTTTTACAATGGATTTTCAGTGCACGGGCATGAACTGGGAGGAGTCTGGAACCTGGCAGCTGATCGAGTTTGCTGGAGGGAACTTGTGGCCTGGCGTACTACCTAGCACTGGAGGAACTAAGTATAGCCAGACGAATGGAGGAGTGAAACAAGGTAGTAGTGTGGCACCAACATTAACGCCTGGTTGGACGAAGTGAAAAGACTTTGGGAAAATTGTCGCAAACATTAACACCTGATTGGACGGAATGAAAAGAGATTGGAAAGATAATGTTCTGGCTCGCAACAGGAAATGGGGGAGTTCTATTTAAGTAGGTGCACTGGGTAACGTTTCATTGGTCACATTGCGCTTACTGGGCAGACAACTCATTCACTGCATGTGTATTGGTCGTACGAGATCCTGATTCATTAAAACAACACTTCTATGCTCTACATTTATTTACTGATCCAGCCCAAAGGAACAAAAACAACAACGTAAACGCAAAGGATTTGCTGAGACCCGGCACGAGCATGCCGCGACGAACCATTTACTTACATTCACTGTGCATTATTTTTGATAGGTTCGGAGATAATTATTGAAACTCTCTGGGGAAAAGGAAACTAAACAATCTTAAATGACAAGGTGACTGTGCGCAGAAAACTGTTCATTTATTACAAAGCTTGGCAACGGATTGGACGTAGACAAAGAAACAGACGACCTTAGTTTACTTCAATTCCTTCAGTACACACAAAGGAGAGATGGATCATGTTACTTGTCACGGGAATTCAACAGGAATAGCCTCTTCATACGTTTGGGAGAATGATCTACTTTAGAATGCTCTCACATGGGGATTCCAAAAAGAGAGAATTAACAAGAAAGGACAGCGCTCGATCTCAAATTACAATAAATTCCAGGTAGCTGCTGATTATTCATTTGATGCCATGAGTATTGGGGTACGATAGACTCGTGGGCCTGAGGTCCTTCCAGTTACGGAGAATACAGTCAGAGCTGGAATGGCCAGTGACCTGATGACGTCCGACAGCACGGCAAGAGAAGAACATAAAATTCGTTCACCGTTGGATTGACAGCAACTAACTTTCACCCTGATTCCAAGGAAAAAGAAGGAAACAATTTCCTCTGACTAGAAGCGAGGTCACCAAGTTCTCATCTCATGCAGGTAACTACACTGGAACCTGAAATATGAAAGAGGACTGAGACTGCTGATCCCCATAACAAAACTGGAAAAAAAAGTCCAGCAGAAAATCCTCCTCCAAACAGAGGCATGTGACAGACAAAAACGTACATCTCATAAATACTGAATAGCACAAATAACTCAGAGAAAGATAAAAATCGTGAAGGGGTGATGGTGCGAAAATAATGGATCCCTTTCAAAGATAGTTGCAATTCCTGCCCTATTGTACAGAAATGCTATCTGGGCTCTCTGCGAAGGGTCAATCAAGGATCCAGTCGTCCTTAAAGGGGGTTCCGAATAAGTACTTTAGGGACGTCCAGACGTGAAGACATTCTGCAGAACTTGGATGTCTTTTCCAGATGAAGTGATAAACAGCCAGAGTATCACAGGAGCCAGAAGGCGCAAATTTCTATGGTTCTGTAAGCAGTAATAAGAAGCAAGACATTTATTTAATTTGAGCCTGTACTGCCAGTCTTTTGATAAGGTGCTGATCATTCTCAAGCCTCTGCTTTTTGTAGCAATTTCCTAACTATGTAAAGTCCCAGTAAACAACTGCGAACAGCATCAGAGAACTACAGACACCGTCTGTTACTATCAAAGTACTTAATTTTTAAGTATAATCTTTCGAAACCCCCTGTGAAAAGAACTGGAAGTGAACAAGCATCAGTGTGGGAAATTTTGTGTTTATTTTATTATTTTGCCCTGGCGAAGCCCATGTTACCAGTTGCAATTCTATCACATAAATCTAGAAATAGGTCATTTGTCTGCCTTCATTGTAAAAGACGAAACAAGGTGCTACATAACATAATTATATAAAGAAAAGTGATCGAGTGTGCGAGGAAAATTATCCTTAATTTATGAGATATTGTACAGTGTAATTTTCTAGGGTAGTCGCAGTTATTAAATTATGTTGGTATATATACAGTATCCTCTTGAATGAGATAGGAATCAAAGTTTGGAGAGAGTATTGCTTTTAGCAAATGTATTCATATTCATATTGCCTGCTCTTAATCTGTTGATTTATTAGAGCCGAGCAGAGAAACCAATGGGGACGTGGAATTACTTGCTGAATTCTCCAATATCGTGTCCGTTTGATGTTACGGTCCATGTCCCCCATCATTGTCCATTCCTTGTGAGCTTGGATGGTGAGCGTAGTACGAAAATCACTGTACATCTGCATCTTCATCTACATGGTTACTCTGCAACTCACACTTAAGTGGCTGGCAGAGGGTTCATCGAACCAGTTTCATACTACTTCTCTACCATTCCACTCTCGAATGGCGCTTGGGAAAAAGGAACACCTAAATCTTTCCGTTCGAGCTCTGATTCTCTTATTTTATTATGATGATAATTTATGACTACGTAGGTGGCTGTCAACAAAATATTTACGCATTCGGAAGTGAAAGTTGGTGATTGAAATTTCGTAAATAGATGTCGCCGCAAAGAAAACCGCCTTTGTTTCAGTGACTGCCACCCCAACTCGCATATCGTATCAGTGACACTCTCACCCCTATTGCGTGATAACACGAAACGAGCTGCCCTTCTTTGCACTATTTCGGTGTCCTCCGTCAATCCTACCTGGTAAGGATCCCCTACCGCGCAGCAATATTCCAGCAGAAGACGGACAAGTGTAATGTAGGCAGTCTCTTTAGTGAGTTGTAGCATCTTCTAAGTGTTCTGCCAACAAAGCCCAGTCTTTGTTTCGCCTTCCCCACAATATTATCTATGTTGTCCTTCCAATTTAAGTTACTCGTAATTCCTAGGTATTTAGTCGAATTGACAACCCTTAGATTTGTACGATTTATCGTATACCCAAAATTTATCGGATTTCTTTTAGTACCAATGGGGATGACCTCGCACTTTTCTTTGTTTAGTGCTAATTGCCACTTTTCGCACCATACAGAAATTCTCTCTAGATAATTTTGTAATTGGAATTGATCGTCTGACAATTTTACTAGACGTTAAATTGCAGCGTCATCTGCAAACAGTCTAAGGAGGCTGCTCAGATTATCACCTAGATCATTTATAGAAATCAGGAACAGCAGAGGGCCTATGACACTACCTAGCGGAACGCCAGATATCACTTCTGTTCTACTCGATGATTTACCGTCTGTCACTACGAACTGTGACCTCTCTGAGAGGAAATCACGAATGCAGTCACACAACTGAGATGATACTCCATATGCACGCAATTTGATTGAGAGTCGCTTGTGAGGAACGGTATCAAAAGCCTTCTGGAAATCTAGGAATATGGAATAGATCTGAGATCCCTCATCGACTGCACTCATTACTTCATGGGAATAAAGAGCTAGCTGTGTTGCACAAGAACGATATTTTCTGAATCAGTGTTGGTTATATATCAATAAGTCATTTTCTTCAAGATGATTCAAAATGTTTGAGTACAGTTTACGCTCCAAAATCCTACTGCAAATTGAGGTCAGTGATATGGGTCTGTAACTCAATGGGTTACTCCTATTTCCTTTCTTAAATATTGGTGTGACCTGTGCTACTTTCCAGTATTTAGGAACAGACCTTTCGTCAAGTGAACGGTTGTATATGATTGCTAAGAAAGGCCCTATTGTGTCTGCATACTCTGAGAGGGACCTGATTGGTATACCATCTGGACCGGAAGACTTGCCTTTCTTAAGTGATTTGAATTGTTTCGTGACACCTAAGATATCTACTTTTATGTCACTCATGCTAACAGCTGTTCTGGTTTCGAATGCTGGAATATTTACTTCGTCTTCTTTCGTGAAGGATTTACTGAAAACTGTATTTAGTAATTTCCATCGCTATCGCAGGCAGGGGTATGTCGGTGGGAAGAAGGTGCTGTGCCATTTTTGCCAATTGGTCTGCACGCTCGTTGCCTTAATACCAACATGTGTCTGTTTCCGTTACAGATGAGTGAGATGATAAATTCCCTGCTTCATGTTCACAATACGCAGCGGACGCGTACAGGGGAAAGTGTGGCACACTCGTTCGCCGACACTGGTCCAAGTATTACTGTCTGAGAGTGTGGTGTATCATGTATTATATTTAAGAAATTTTTGTTTTTCAGGGAAGCTTTGCTTGCTATTTTGGAATACCTCTGTTTCTGTAGTATCAGTAATTTTACTGCCAAAATAACAAAACCTCTCTTTCACTTTTAGCGTCTGGTTTCCAAATCTAATTCCTCCAGTATCACCTAGATCATTGTTAAGTTCACTCAACTTTGCTTTTATTGAAGTTCATCTGAAACCCATATTCAACACAATTTCCATTGCCTTCAGATGATCTTACAAATCCTTTGCAGTATTTGATACAATTATAATGTCATCAGCAAAACTTACCGTTTTTTTTTTTTCGACTAATGACCTCAGATGTTAAGTCCCATAGTGCTCAGAGCCATATGAACCATTTTTTTTTCACTGAACTTTGGTTCCCTATCCATATTTCTCCTTAGTTTTCTTTGCCGCTCCTCAGCGCACACATTGTCTCACTTGGTTCATGTCCACCGGCAACTAGAACTTCAATCTGGCTTGTGTACAATTTGTTGATAACCTTCCGCTCTCTGCAGTTTATCCCGATAATTCTAGGATTTTAGATAGTGTTCCCGTCACCATTACCAAGACCATACATGACACAATTTCATTGTCTCTACACTGGACCTCATTTCCTACTAAAGTCCTTGACCTGTTTCGACTGTAGGCAGAAGTAGAGTAATTACCTTCAATTCCAAGCAGATCAAAAGGGCATTTTTCGCCTAGAGCTGTCAGTGTTACGAGGGTGTGCTGGAAAGTAATGCCTCTGAATTTTTTATGTCAAAAATGTTAAAGATTTTTAAATAAAACGAGCGGTATTAACATTCTATATCTTTATTCTTCATGAAAAGATATTTATTTCTCGAGATAGTCACCCTGCCGACGAACGCATTTCTCCCTATGAGGAACCAGTTGCCGGCCGCGGTGGTCTAGCGGTTCTGGCGCTGCAGTCCGGAACCGCGGGACTGCTACGGTCGCAGGTTCGCATCCTGCCTCGGGCATGGGTGTATGTGATGTCCTTAGGTTAGTTAGGTTTAAGTAGTTCTAAGTTCTAGGGGACTTATGACCTAAGATGTTGAGTCCCATAGTGCTCAGAGCCATTTGAACCATTTGACGAACCAGTTACCATAGAATATCTAACACTGCTGACGGAGCCACAACCTCACCACTGCTTCCAGAGGCGTCATCAGTATGAAAGCAAGTCCTCGAAGCTGTTCTTTAAGTTTTGGAAACACGAAAATCGGTTGTGGCCGAAACAGGACTGTATGGGGGATGATCGATAGCAGTGAAGCCAAGACCTCGGGTTGCTGCAGATGTCGCAGCATCCGTTTGTGGTCTGACATTGTCATGCTGAACTAGATGGTGTTCCACGTATACAGGAACTCATCGAAACTCTGCTACAGAACGCTGTTTCTAACCCACCGTCATGGTTAACGTTACACACCGCTACGTTACGCGCTACAATTCGGAAACCCTCCAGCCGCAGAGAGCTGCAAATATGTAGACATGAAGAATAAAGATGTAGAATGTTAATAACGTTGTTTTATTTAAAAAGCTTTAAGAGTTTTCACATAAGATATCCGGAGACATTACTTTTCAGCACACCCTCACACATCCTTACTTTGTGTGAAGTCCTTGGCGACTGTTGTCATTCCCATTTTTAGCCGGTACAACTTCTAAAGCAATCAGTAAAATAGAACGCCCTCTACTGACCAGTGGAAGCGTTATGGTGTTAAGTGAAGCGCCGGAACGCCAGACGGAACGATAGAGAAGAGATGGCTGTGAGAATACGGCAGCCAATCGCACGCTGACCAGCCCCTCTCCAGGACGACAATGCGACAGCAGCAGCGCCTATGTGAAGAGGACATAGTGCCGCGCCCAACTGGTGACGGCCCAGTCGAAGAGTAACTTCAAGATTATCCGATTCTATAGCAGTATCGACACTAGTTACTTTGCTTGTGCAATCTATTTAACACGGACTTGGGAAATGTTGATATTTAAGAACATTGCTTATTTTGCATGTCGGGGAGATGTTGATATTTAAGAACATTGCTTGTTTTGCATGTCGCCCTTTTGCTTTCGACACATCTGTGTAACTGACAAAGTATTGTAAGCTTTTCATTTTGTAATAAAACTCATTAATACGATTTGTTTGAATGTTGTCTAGCGATCCGAGAAAGCACGTTACTTAGACAACCCATATTTGACGACTGAGCCAGTTGCAATAATCACTATGTGGACGATGTGGCCTATTCTACACTTTATTTTAGATCTATGTGATGATGCTGTGCTGATTATATTTATATGTTTTGACGATCCCATTATGGCCGTATCACTTTAGGACATGGTGTAAATAAGATCTGACGGTGGTCATTACGCACTGAAACCGGTCATCGTCTAAAGAATTGATATTGTGATCAGAGACTTGAATAAAAAAGCATTTGACGACTAGGCTGGATTTAACAGGAAGCATCGTGGGTCGGAGCCGTTGACATTCCACACTCGGCCACCGCGTTGTATCGCGGCCTACGTGGGGAAGGAGAGAGCAATGTCCACAGCCTCCAGTTCTTAACATGCAGCACCTCCCTGCTTCTTCCTTCCCTGGAGGCGTGACCAGACTTCCCTTGCAGGCGGAAATCCACTGTCCTCTGGGAAAATACGTATCAAACGCCATCTCTCTTATTTACGTCCCGTACATGAAATGCATCACATGAATTATCCATCCAACAAAAGCTTCCTTCTTCGCGCTGAGATATTTCTTAGTATCCACTGAACTCTACCGCGTTACTACGGATAAAGATCACATAAAAAACATTCTTGACAAAAAAAAATTAAAAAAAGGGGCTGGCTGGAGTGGCCGAGCGGTTCTGGGCGCTACAGTCTGGAACCGCGCGACTGCTACGGTCGCAGGTTCGAATGCTGCCTCGGGCATGGATGTGTGTGATATCCTTAGGTTAGTTAGGTTTAAGTAGTTCTAAATTCTAGGGGACTGATGACCTCAGATGTTAAGTTGGTTGGTTGGTTGGTTTGGGGAAGGAGACCAGACAGCAGGACGGGGAAGGAAGTCGGCCGTGCCCTTTGAAAGGAACCATCCCGGCATTTGCCTGGAGCGATTTAGGGAAATCACGAAAAACCTAAATTAGGATGGCCGGACGCGGGATTGAACCGTCGTCCTCCCGAATGCGAGTCCAGTGTCTAATCACTGCGCCACCTCGCTCGGTCAGATGTTAAGTCCCAAAGTGCTCAGAGCCAAGGAAAAAATGGCGATACAAACAATTTGTGACGTCAGTTCGAAAATTTCCTGCTTGCAGTCGCTTAAGTGTCTTCAAATTCCAATTCTGCCTTACCTGTATATATATTCGTTTGTGGTTTATTTATTTGTCTTATGCCAGTAACCCCGTCCCACCCATCCACGATTCTTTAAAGAAGGGATCTCTTATGTATAATACACGTTCAAACGTCTGATTGTTTTACAAATGGTTAAGTGGGCAATATCTGCAGAATGGCTAGCGAGTAGAATTAGTTGTACACAAAGAATGACTTAAAAACTTCACGCTTCATGTTGAAGTTTTACCGCATGAGCAACGGACATTTAGAAGTGATAAACTGTTTTTCTTTCATTATTTTGTGAGGCTGTTAACTTAGAGAGGGATTGAAATAATGCTTAAGTTGTTTGGAAGTTATAATAAGTGCCCTAATTATCAGACACTGGATGATTATAGTTTGTGTAATTTGCTCTCCATTTTAAGGAATGCTAGTTTTTCACTCATCTGAATGTCCTTGAGATCATATCTCCGAAGGTACGTGCAGTACAGTACACAGATTTCCTGGTACTTCCAGTGGTATATTTGGTTACTATCTGCAAAATGTGTTGCAAATATAGTTAGCAGTAAAGAACTTATAAATTAAAACTTCATGGCAGATGCTGATATTTCACTGCGTGAACAGTGAAAATGCAGTAAACGATAAACTTTGTTGCCTTCATTATTTTATAGAAGCTGTCAGCAAGACAAAGTTTCGAAAAGGTCTGAAATTTTGTCTAAATTTTGTTGGAAGTTATTAAGTGCGTTCATTCACAAATACTGGATGAATATAGCCATGTTAATTTGCGGGCAGTGATTTATGGTGCCTCTGAAGACATATACACAGTTTATGACTTAAATACTAATATCTGACTTTTAAATCATTGTACCTATTAATGAGTAGATTATGATAGCATTTTAAATTTTAATACTCTTTCAGTAATTATATGAAGTACTCAAAATAAATTTTTTGTTACCCCTGGAAGCTGTAGGTAATTAACCTGCAACAAGAATTGGGTATTGTTTTTACCGTTTAGTAATCTCGTACTCTGAAGCGCCAAAGAAACTGGTATAGGTATGCGTATTCAAATACAGAGATATGTAAACAGCCAGAATACGGCGCTGCGGTCGTCAACACAACAAGTCGCGCGACCGCTACGGTCGCAGGTTCGAATCCTGCCTCGGGCATGGATGTGTGTGACGTCCTTAGGTTAGTTAGGTTTAAGTAGTTCTAAGTTCTAGGGGACTGATGACCTCAGCAGTTGAGTCCCATACTGCTCAGAGCCTGCCTCGGGCATGGATGTGTGTGACGTCCTTAGGTTAGTTAGGTTTAAGTAGTTCTAAGTTCTAGGGGACTGATGACCTTAGAAGTTAAGTCCCATAGTGCTCAGAGCCATTTTTTTGAACACAACAAGTGTCTGGTGCAGTTGTTAGATCGGTTACTGCTGCTACAGTGGCACGTTATCAAGATTTGAGTGAGTTTCAACGTGGTGTTATAGTCGGCGCACGAGCGATGGGACACAGCATTTCCGAGGTAGCGATGAAGTGAGGATTTTCCGGTACGACCATTTGACGAGTGTACCGCGAATATCAGGAATCCGGTAGAACATCGAATCTCCGACATCGCTGCGGCCGGAAAAAGATCCTACTTTTATAAATTTTTCCTAAGCTAACATCTAGAACGGGACCAACGACGACTGAAGAGAATCGTTCCACGTGGCATAAGTGCAACCCTTCCGCAAATTGCTGCAGATTTCATCGCTCGGTCGTCATCAAGTGTCAGCGTGCGAACCATTCAACGAAACTTCATCGATATGAGCTTTCTGAGCCGTAGGACCACTCGTGTACCCTTGATGACTGCACGACACAAAGCTTTACGCCTAGCCTGGGCCCGTCAACACCTACATTGGACTGTCGATGACTGGAAACATGTGGCCTGGTCGGACGAGTCACGTTTTAAATTGTATCGAGCGTATGTATATGTACGGTTATAGAGACAACTTCGTGAATCCATGGACAGTACATGTCATCAGGGGTCTGGTCAAGCTGGTGGAAGCTCTGTAATAGTGTGGGGCGTGTGCTGTTGGAGTGATATGGGACCCCTGATACCTCCGTGTACGACTCTGACTTCACCTACATCCATTCATGTCCATTGTGCACTGGGCAATTTCCACTTGACAATGCGACACCCCACACGTCCAGAATTGCTACGGGGTGCCTCCAGGAACACTCTCCTGAGTTCAAACACTCCCGCGGGCCACCAAACCCCCCAGACATGAACATTACTGAGCGCATGTGGATGCCTTGCAACATGCTGTTCATAAGATATCCCCCTCGTACTGTTACGGATAAATGGACAGCCCAGCAGTACTCATGGCCTTAGTTCCCTCCTACACTACTTCAGACGTTAGTCGAGTCCATGCCATGTCGTGTTGCGGCACTTTCGCGCGCTCGCGGCGCCCTACACGATATTAGGCAGGTGTACCAGTCTCTTTGGCTTTTCCGTGTATATAATAGATCACAAAATGCCAATACAAATTTCTGAGTGGAAAATGGTATGTTACAAATTTTTAGGGATGATGGAGAAGGGTAAAGTGTCAGTTTGAGGTAATGGACTCTGGCCCGGAAAGTCGAAAATTATAAGTGAAAATCGTCTAATACCTGTGACAGTGGCTTCTTCTACTGAAGGCTCTATGTTTTCCATATTTTGGGAAGAGGTATAATGGGAACTAGAAGAAATTGTCTAGTAAACATGGGTGTAAAATGCATACCGTAGGAGCTATGTTCACTTGTTTAGTAGAAGAGATGTGTTACACATTAGCAAAAAGCTTGCAGAGGGCCACTGTCAGCGGTATCAGAACGATTTTCGCTTATAACTTTGGACTCGATCGTTTGCGGACCAGGGTCTGTTACCCCAGACTGATACATTTACCATTCTCCATCATCCATGAAAGTTTGGAACATCATCACGGAATCCTCCTGTATAATAGATGTTAAAAAAGGAATATGAAAATTTATACGATTGGAACATAGAGTAGTAACAAAGAAAATATTCGTTTTATAAATTTTTCCTAAGCTAACGTCTAGCTAGCGTTCCCAGTTCAGAGTTGCTGGCGTAGTTTCTAAAAGGACTTTCAATTCCCCTTGATATACTGGAAGTATACGCTCCCTCACAACGTGGTTGATACGCTCTTGTGGCGAGCTGTAGTTACAGGAAAATGCTCTACCAAAGCCCAACTCCAATTATTTTCTGTAACAGTCCAGTCTAACCCGGTCCTCTAATGAGTTGCACTTGTTCTGCCTCTGAGTATCCTCTTCCGTTATTGGCTATCGTCTAGATTTGAGGCAGTCCCTTGTGACTGGTAATTCAGATTGAAGGATTAGAAGTTGTGTATTGATGGAAACTCTTTTCTTCGGAGATCTGATGGAGCAATTTCGGACAAAATCGGAATGCGCTGGATCAGAATGGTCATTCTCATTGTTTAGTTGAGTTGAACGTCAATCAGGTTGACGTGGTTGCTAAACAGGCAGAAACAGAGCGTCAGACGATGCAGTGCCCAGTAGTCATATTTCATCTGGACGTGCAACTGAACAGTGTGTGGATGAAGTGGGGAAAGAAAACCAGTTAGTAGAATGTACAAGGGTGGTTTGAAAAGTTCTCGGAATCACCACCGAAAGTCAGCACTAGCGCAACGAGTTGTTGCCTGCAAACACGTGCCACGTTAGTGCTCTTGGAAGAGATCTGTGGCCGTGACGTGGCTCTGTTGTTCCCGCGTAGTGATTTGCGAAGATGGAAAAAAAAATGGAGATTCGAGCAGTGATTAAGTACTTCGAAAAGAAAGGTATGAAAGCAAAGGACATTCATGCCGATTTCCAGAATACACTGGGGGACTCTGCTCCTTCATATGCAACTGTTGCCAAGTGGACAAATGAATTTAAATTTGGTCGGGAGAGCTTAGATTATGATCCGTCCAGTGGTCGGCCAAGCTGTATCACTACTCGAGAAATCATTGCAAAAGTGCACGAAATGGTCATGGAGATCGCCGATTGAAAGTGCGTGAAATTGGTCACACTTGCCAGATAACACCTGAATGGGTATATCACATTGTAATTGAAGAATTAGAAATGAAAAAATTATCTGCAAGATGGGTGCCCCGACTCTCGACGCGCGCCCGTACACATGTGCCGTTGCCATGGCAAAATTACACGAACTAAGGTATGAATTGTTGCCACAGCCGCCTTATTCACTTGATGTGGCTCCGTCAGACTTCCATTCTTCAAACGAAGAATTGATGGCCGAAGTTGACAACTACTTCGCAGGCCTGGAGGAACTCATTTTAGAGATGGGATCAAGGCACTGGAACATCGTTGGACCAAGTGCATTAATCTACAAGAAAACTACATTGAAAAATAAAAACAAGTTTCAGTGACGTAATTTTTTTTCCATTCCGTTCCGAGAACTTTTCAAATGACCCTCGAAGTCCTACAACCAGAACACGCAAAATTGCTACACATGTCGGTATCCCAGATACAACAATATGGTTGGACATTATGTAAGAATGGCCTATATCGTTATAATTTACAGCGGATTCAGCACATTCGAGAAGAAGATTAAGGCAGACAATTGTAATTTTATCGTTGGCTAATTGCAAATCGCTAAGTGGTCCATTAATACTGTTAACTGGCGAAACCACTTTTCAGTCGTGACGGAACCGTATCAAAAGCGCTAGTAGCTCACATTGTAGCTCACATTGATGGTTGTGGCGTTACGTGTCTTGGTTCCGATGACTAAGTATACCAGAAGTTCCGATTTTAGTTAATCGGCCTTGCATTCAGCTAGATATTGGATTTAATGTTCCTTGACCGTGTTCGGATTTATGTTACCCAGAGTGTAAGCCAAAACTAAATTTTTGAAGTTTTCTGATAAGCAGTTAGCAGATTTGAACTCCGAAAGACTATCTCGAGCAAAAGCTCTTTCAACTGTCCTGCAAAAATGTTAACTCGACTAAAAATTGCATGACCGTAAATATAAAGGGTGATGGCGCTACAGACTTAACGCTGTACGTTGTTTTCAAGCCGGCGCAGCCATGTTAGAAGCCCCTAAACATTAGCAGGCTTATGTTTACATGGAGATTGTTTGCTATTGATTTCTATTCATAATTTGTGGCATATGCACACGACAATTGTTTTAAACACTATTACAGTGCTTACACTAATAACATAGTGTCAGGGAAGCATTTTCAAACTTTTTCTGATCTTTAATGCGTATTTCATCTAGTAATACGAAGCAATTGCCCTCGTAAATGTAACTTCCATTTTGTTTATACATTGCAAATTATGAAGAAGAGAAATAAGTGGTTTGAAAAGGATGCTTTCGTACTCCATTTAAATCTTATTTTACTGTATTTGCGTCTAAAGCTGATGAAAGTACAACTCCGAAAACAATGCTTGTTTGTTTACTGATTCTTACACATTACTTTTACCTCTTTCTAATCATATCCACAACATTTTTAACGTTCGTTTGCAAAAATTTTACATACGAGTTTGTTTGATTGGCAATCCTCCACAAAAAGCACAGAAATATTTGTTCTGTAAATAAAAAACCTTCTCTTGCTGCACTGTAATTTATTTCTCCCAGGCGCGTTTCGCCTTTTCTTCACTGTAAGTCATCATGAGTGGGACAGTTCATCGCGTTTTTAGTTGAAATCTGCGTTTCCTCTCACCTGGTCACATGCCGGAGGTCACACTACAGCTCTATTTACGAAACATAAGCGTGTTTTTATGTTCCGAGCTTCTTTCTTCTCACTTTTCGAAGTGGAATAAGAAACTTAGGAACACAAAAAGATGCCTGTGTTTCGTAATGACCTCCAGCATGTGACCAGATCAGAGGAAACTCAGATGCCAACTAAAACGCTAAGAGCTATCCCAGTAGTGATGTCTTAATGTGAAAAAAAGACGAAACGCGTCCGGGAGAAATAAAATACAGTTAAGCAAGAGAGGCGTTTTTTATTCGCAAAACTAAATTTTCTTTGTTAGCCCATAAAGAAGCAAGCATGGCATGCTGTCATGACCTGCGGATGACAACGAAGTGAAACGTTCTTGAAATGTGAAAGGAACAGAACTCTAGGGGGGTACACATCCAAGCGGAACTGAGTTTTATTTACCTGTCGGTGCGTCAGTATCATTGCAATTTGCTTGTCTTCTCGCTTTGAAATCTTACTATGAAGCGTCACTCAGTGTCTGGGCAGTAACACCAAAAAACGGTAATTTCATTTTTGAAAGCATGTTCCAGCAATTTTCAGTTCAATAAATGTCACCGGTAGACAGATCTGATGGTATTAATGAGCACTGAAATTAGTAACTCCTATATTACTTAGTACCAAAGACAGCATTGTGAATAAAGGAGTGGTGTCAACAGTCTAGACCCTGTAAAATGGATAGTTTGCTTCAAGAAGTATGTAACTCATTTTTTTAGTAATGATAACCTAAGCTCGTAACATGTACATGCTTCTTAAACAAGTGTTGATATTTTAATAAAATTAAATAAAAAATAAATTAAATAAAACGATTAATAAATTTTTATATTTTAATGAAGAATTAATTATTAGCAAGTACTTCCTCACTTGGTTTTGACACTAAATTGTTGCATTTTTTTAATATAAGCCTATTTGCTTCAATTTCCACAATATTTTTGCCAAGATCTCTCTGTGTCAATTTTTCAGGAATAACCTGCTTGATTTTACTTTTTCATTACATTTTGAGGTTTTCAAAGTACATAAGCCTACACGAGGGTTTGTGATACACCAATAGTAATAGTAGGATGCCATGTAATTATTGTTTTAATTTATTCATTCATTCATTAGACTGGAGATCAAATTTTGTCAGATACAGTGAGATACAGTTACGAAAGTAAGTGTGCATGATAAGAGATATTACGTATACTTCAACGGTACACGGGAGTAACGGTCAAGGTCCATCAAAATTTAAAATAGTTCATAATGTCATTTTATAGAGGAAATGAAGTACAGTAATGGTAAAAACGATCGACTTGCTTGGAAATGTGCGCCACAGGATTCGTGTACTTGAGCAAAAAGGCAAGGGCCCACTCGGTACTGAGGAAGAACGATCAAGATCCATTTTCTACTTAGAGCTTTTTTTCTTTCCCTTTTACGTTTCTTCTTATAACGCTGTAGGTTCATATTACTGGCTTCCCAACAATACTCGCTAGTCACACTATAAGCCAAATTCAAACTATTGCATTGTTTAGACCAATATAAAATTGCACCACATTGTGCATCCAAAGTAGGCTGGAGAAGGAGTTTTTCTCGATAAGTTGAATAGAAACACTCTTGTGTTACTGTTTATGAAGTTGTTTCTTAAGTGTAATGAAGCCACCTGAAATGTCGGAGAGTGGAGATGAACATTTTAGTCCTCTGCAGAATAAAAGTACAAGGAAACGAAAAGTGTTGGAGCGTATTTTTGATTCTTCAAAAGGATTACGGGTCATGAGTAACGTTACAGCTGAAGATGATAAGTACTTACGACTGAGTAGTTTTCAGAATGTTGCATTTATAGTAAGGAATAAATTAATCAACAGATTCAATCAAATGGTTCCTATGATACACAAAACTCACCTGACTGGATTTGTCAGTGTAAATCCTGTCATGCAAAGACAACCAAACAAAAGTCCAAATAAAGCTACATGTCATGGTTTTTCCTATAAAAGTAAGGTGCTTATTAATGGAGATGGACAAGTACAATATTCGTGATATTGCATGGCATCACCAACAGACGTCGTACTATTCTTAAAAGGCATTGGCTTCTTAGAGGGAAAGCACATGTAGAGATCACAGGAAAACATAACACTAGAGTAAACGAATTTAAATGCACCAACATATACAGTCGCTGAGCAAATAATGTAATAGCATTCACGATAACAAACCGTTATACTTAACAATAGAAATTAATATTCGAAAGTTACACCTGTTATATTCAGAGAAAAATCTTCCTGTGTCATAACGACAATTTCGACTGATTTTTGTGACTAACTGCAATATAATAACAGAACTGAAACATGTCCAATGTATGACAAATTTAAGAGCCGACAATTCTAAAGTTCCTTTACAGATAATAAACAAGGAAGATGCGACTCAGGTACAAACATCAAATAAGTAGAAAAACATCTATAAACTTAAAACGAACCACATAAGAGGAAAATAGACAAGTTACACGAGACTAAACATTTCGAACGTTCGAAATCTGGAAAACTTGTGATTAAGAAAGCAGAAGAATCTCCCGCTTTCTAATATTTCAACCAATGAAGCATATGACTTCAGGCAGCTATCGTATTATTCATTCAATATTTATTTTCTTTCGTCTGGGACATCTGTATTTTATACATATGATGAAACATTGTCCAACAAATGAGTAATGCACCCATAAATGATGCAAGCTGGCATATTTAATCGAATAACTTTCACGACACAAAACAATCAAAACACCTATAGGTAATGTTTCGGGGAAGTTAGAGGAAGTCGGCTTCAAGTTTTTGACGTCATGACAACTCCCATTATTTTTACAGACACGGTGAAATGTCAATGATAAAGCCTATCTCTGGAATGGCCAGTGCGGTAAATAATCTCTGGCTGACCGGTCAGATTAGTGTAAATTACAAATATCCAATCATCTTAAAATATTCACAGTAATTATCAGTCAACACAGATAAAATTAGTTTCTGTTTGTTATGATAAATAATAAATTACTGTACGCTTTTTGAATGAGACCTATGCAAATAGTTTTCACTCGTTGTGGTCCTTCTTACAACGTAGTAATTACGAATAAGTTCGTGGCAGCTCTTGTCTACAAGACGTTAACAAGCACACTGATACATAATCTCATTACATGTTCGTCAATTAACACAACGATATTCATCTTTTTGTCAATTACAAAATTTTTCGTGAGTAATACAATTGAGGATAGAGATCGATAACAGTGGCCAGTGGTATGTTTTTCGCGCTGGTTGTCTGTAGGTGTGTGGCATTGGTCAGCCAATTACCTCTGACGGCAGCGACGAAGAAGCTACCGTCGACGCAATGTGGCCGTCTTCCTCACGATATAAAACAAGCAGAAGCAAACATTTATCTACAAAAGTTGTCAGAACAACATATCTAAATAAGAAAACTAATTCTGAATCCAGTAACTTAATAACTATCGTACCATTATTTTGTTTTATCACTGCACACGCTGGAGCGATAAGAAGCCTGGTGTAACTGTAGCTAATTCCCGTTACATCACATAACCCGACAAAAACCCATTTGCCTTGGAGGAAACACATTTTCGAGAGTGTGTGATGTGGCGTGATAGACTATCAATTGATTGGGCTTGCTGTGCTACCGCAGCGTCTTACAAGGTCCCGCTTGCTAGAGCTCCTTGAAAACTAGCTTCCAGCATTATTGGACGGAATTCCTTTGGCTGCATGGGTAGGTACTTTCTTCCACCATGAAGGAGCCCATGCACATTCCAGTCGTCCGGTGACACATCGCCTCTATGGAAAGTGGAGCGGCGGAGAAGGTCTGTTTCTTTGCCCCCAAGGTCCCCGTACCCTTCAATTTTTGCCTGTGTGGATGGTTGAAAGGGGGAAATCTACAAAGAAAAAGTAAAACCAGGAAACGAATTGATCGTTCAGATCTCTACATCTACATCATACTCCGCAAGCCGCTTAATGGTGTGTGGCGGAGGGTACTTTCGGTACCACTACCGGATCCCTCCAACCCTGTTCTACTCGCGAATAGTGCGTGGGAAGAATGATTGTCGGTAAGCCTCTGTATTGGTTCTAATTTCTCCTATTTTCTCCTCGTGGTCAATACGCGAGATGTATGTGGGGGGAAATACGTTGTCTGACTATTCCTGTTCGGAAATTTCAATAGTAAATCTCTGCGTGATGCACAACGCCTCTCTTATAACGTCTGCTATTACAGTTTGTTTAGCATTTTCGTAACGCCCTCTAGTCAGCTAAACGATACTGTGACGAGACGTGCCGCTCTTCGTTGGATCTTTTTTATCTCCTGTATCAGTCCTACCTGACAGGGATCCCAGATAGATGAAGAATGCTCAAGAATCGGGCAAACATGCGCCTTATAAGCCACTCCTTTCGTGGATGAGTCACATTTCCTTAAGATTCTTTCGATGAATCTGAGTCTGATGTCTGCTTTTCCCACTATCTGTTTTATATGGTCATTCCACTTAAGATCGCTCTGGATAGTTACGCCTAGATATTTTACGGCAAACGCTGTCTCCAGCTGTTTGTCAAAATCGCACGCAGTCGAGCTACATGTGTTGTCAAGAGAGGTCGAAAGTATACTGGGAGGCTGAGTTTGTGAAAATAAAAGTTGAACTTAATCACTTCTCTTTGCTTAACACCTTGTAACGGGAGATCTTCCTCTAGCATTACTTTTATTCAACAGTAGTTGTCGATACCAGTATTATATTTCGAATTTTTGACAGGTCAGTATTACCTCAGTTGCTTTTCTGAAAACTTTCATATAATTTTATAAACAGTATGTTATATCTCAAGTCAAAATTTATGAAAAGGAAATACTTTATAAAATATTTTAGTTTGGATGTTATAATCGATAAGTGCTAGTTTTGAATGTACAGTTAAAATTGTTTTTTAGAGACATTTGCAATTACGAAATAATGGCACACTTAAAATTTCTATTATTAATTACATAACCCTGTACTGTTTACTGTATTCATTTCTGGATTCATTTATGAAATAATAAACGAAATTAATAATGTGACGAAAACTAGTAGGAATTCATTTGTTAAGAAAAACTGTAAACGCTTGGAACATTGTTATTTACGGAGAGTGTGTGAGTCGTAAGCATGCCTCTGATATGATCGGGCGTATTTCTGTATATTTGTGCGAACAATGTAATTTCGCCTTTGTTAATGTGAAAAATAAAAATACAGTACGATATATTAAAATGTAAGAAAATATATTTACTTCAAAAAATGCTGCAACAACAGTCTTCAGATTTATTTAGTTCAAACCAACCGTGAGGACCTGATGTGAGAATTTCAGCTTCAAGAATCAGACTCGTAGACAAGAAGAACTGGAGCCATCTCAGCATGACAAGCTAAGTAAACTAGAAAGTTTATTGTAAACTTCGCTCCTCTCAAATCTTCATGAAAGTCTTTGCTTATTAGTTAATTGGACTGGACATTGTTTAATGTGGACAATAGGTGGAAGTAGGAAGGAGCGGGAGATTACAACCTTCTGTGAATATTTGTTTCGGTTACATTTTAATATCTGTATCTGTGTAACAAATAGAAACTGGATGCATATTATACGGAATGTTTTATTCCAAGTGGTCTATATTGCCACATCTTGAAAATATTTACACTACTGGCCATTAAAATTGCTACAGCAAGAAGAAATGCAAATGATAAACGGGTATTCATTGGACAAATGTATTATACGAGAACTGACATGTGATTACATTGCCACGCAATTTGGGTGCATAGATCCTGAGAAATCGGTACCCAGAACAACCACCTCTGGTCGTAATAATGGCCTTGATACGCCTGGGCATTGAATCAATCAGAGCTTGGATGGCGTGTACAGGTACAGCTGCTCATGCATCTTCAACACGATACCACAGTTCATCAAGAGTAGTGACTGGCGTATTGTTACGAGCCAGTTGCTCGGCCACCATTGACCAGATGTTTTCAGTTGGTGAGAGATGTGGAGAGTGTGCTGGCCAGGGCAGCAGTCGAACATTTTCTGTATCCAGAAAGGCCCGTACAGGACCTGCAACATGCGGTCGTGCATTATCCTGCTGAAATGTAGGGTTTCGCAGGGATCGAATGAAGGGTAGAGGCACGGGTCGTAACACATCTGAAATGTAACGTCTACTGTTCATATTGCCGTCAATGCGAACAAGAGGTGACCGAGACGTGTAACCATTGGCGCCCCAAACCATCACGTTGGGTGATACGCCAGAATGGCGATGATGAATACACGCTTCCAATGTGCGTTCACCACGATGTCGCCAAACACGGATGCGATCATCATGATGCTGTAAACACAACCTGGATTCATAAGAAAAAATGTTTTGCCAATCGTGAAACCAGGTTCGTCGTTGAGTACACCATCGCAGGCGCTCCTGTCCGTGATGCAGCGTCAAGGGTAAACGCAGCCATGGTCTCCGAGCTGATAGACCATACAGCTGCAGACACCTTCGAACTGTTCGTGCAGATGGTTGTTGTCTCAGGGATCGAGACGCGGCAGCACGATCCGTTACAGCCATGCGGATAAGATGCCTGTCATCTCAACTACTAGTGATACGAGGCCGTTGGGATCCAGCACGGCGTTCCGTATTACCCTCCTGAACCCACCGATTCCATATTCTGTCAACAGTCATTGGATCCCGACCAACGCGAGCAGCTATGTCGCGATACGATAAACCGCAATCGCGATAGGCTACAATCCGACCTTTATCAAAGTCGGAAACGTGATGTTACGCAATTCTTCTCCTTACACGAGGCATCACAACAACGTTTCACCAGGCAACGGCGGTCAACTGCTGTTTGTGTATTAGAAATCGATTGGAAAATTTTTCATGTCAGCACGATATAGGTGTCGTCGCCGGCGCCAACCTTGTGTGACTGCTTTGAAAAGCTAATGATTTGCATATCACAGCATCTTCTTCCTGTCAGTTAAATTTCTCGTGTGTAGCTCGTCATCTTCGGGGTGTAGCAGTTTTAATGGCTAGTAGTGTAATATTCCCCCTGAAGCATGCTGTGTTTCTCTGCCTTACAAAAAGCTAGTGCCCGGCATTAGGCAGACATCTCAAAGTAGTTATGAATACTATGCACAATCTAAACTGTAGGCTCGAAAGAAATATTTTGTCTCCTGAAAAAATCTAGTAAGCTCTTTGTTTACTCACGTTATTTATACCAGCATCAAAATCCTCACTGGTATACGAATTGTCACTCTATTCTCTTAGCGGTATCACTCACCTGAGATATCTTTTTCATCCTGAAAGAGGCGTGATGCTATTGAGCTGTGCCACGACCTATAAGAAATCCTAGCCCGTCTTTGAGGCAAGGATTCTGCTGCACGGAACTGGTTCGCGAGAGGGCGCACGTGTGCTGAGAAATACGGATTCGAGAGTACGGCGCGAGGCGAGGTGGAAGGAGTTGAGAGATGGCTGCGGACTGAAGCGGTGTGGTGTTAGCCAGTGGACTCCCGGCTTCCATGGCTCCTGGGTCCGATATCTACACCTGCATCTACATCCATACTCCGCAAGCCACCTGATGTTGTGTGACGGAGGGTACTTTGAGTACCTCTGTCGGTTCTCTCTTCTATTTCAGTCTCGTATTGTTCGTGGAAAGATAGTCGGTATGCCTCTGTGTGGGCTCTAATCTCTCTGATTTTATCCTCATGGTCTCTTCGCGAGATATACGTAGGAGGGTGAAATATACTGCTTGACTCCTCGGTGAAGGTGTGTTCTCGAAACTTTAACAAAAGCCCGTTCCGAGCTACTGAGCGTCTCTCCTGCAGAGTCTTCCACTGGAGTTTATCTGGTATCTCCGTAACGCTTTCGCGATTACTAAATGATCCTGTAACGAAGCGCGCTGCTCTCCGTTGGATCTTCTCTATCTCTTCTATCAACCCTATCTGGTACGGATCCCACACTGCTGAGCAGTATTCAAGCAGTGGGCCAACAAGCGTACTGTAACCTACTTCCTTTGTTTTCGGATTGCATTTCCTCAGGATTCTTCCAATGAATCTCAGTCTGGCATCTGCTTTACCGACGATCAACTTTATATGATCGTTCCATTTTAAATCACTCCTAATGCCTACTCGCAGATAATTTCTGGTATTAACTGCTTGCAGTTGCTGACCTGCCATATTGTAGCAAAATGATGGAGGATCTTTCTTTCTATGTATTCGCAGCACATTACACTTGTCTACATTGAGATTCAATTGCCATTCCCTGCACCATGCGTGAATTCGTTGCAGATCCTCCTGCATTTCAGTACAATTTTCCATTGTTACAACCTGTCGATATACTACAGCATCATCCGCAAAAAGCCTCAGTGAACTTCCGATGTTATCCACAACGTCATTTATGCATACTGTGGATAGCAACGGTCCTACGACACTCCCCTGCGGCACAGCTGAAATCACTCTTACTTCGGAAGACTTCTCTACATTGAGAATGACATGCTGCGTTCTCTTATCTAGGAACTCTTCAATCCAATCACAGAATTGGTCTGATAGTCCGTATGCTCTTACTTTGTTCATCAAACGACTGTGGGGAACTGTATCGAACGCCTTGCGGAAGTCAAGAAACACGGCATCTACCTGTGAACCCGTGTCTATGGCCCTCTGAGTCTCGTGGACGAATAGCTCGAGCTGGGTTTCACACGATCGTCTTTTTCGAAACCCATGCTTATTCCTACAGAGTAGATTTCTAGTCTCCAGAAAATTCATTATACTCGAACACAATACGTGGCCACAGAAGACGCGGAGCGTGTGGAGAGTTACGCAGGTTGGGACTTCTGGTAGGGACGGAGTAGGGGGGTCCCAAGCGTCCCAAGCGTCCTCAGTAGGATCGGCTGTTGAAGAGGTCACCTGTTGGAATTACGTCCGCTGACCCTTCTGCTGCCGCCTTTAAGATTAGCTGTCTTCGAGGCCGACTAAGAATGCGGTGAGGACAAACTTGGTGTACAATTATTCGAACTACGGTTCCGTTTCTGTGCTGCATTTAAGTGGTGGCCGATACAGGTTAATTCGACGGCTAGTTCATGGCTCTGCAGTAACGGTCGCTAGTTGTATTGTCGGTTATCGTTATCGGAGCAAGTTCTATAGATGGTTCTGCTCAGTGTCCCTGTATTGCAAGTGTTCCCTGATTTGCGGCACTTGTGCACACGCTAAGGTATTCTATGTATGATCGATCATATAGCAGCATTCTTATCCAGCATCTATCAGAGATCATTGGAAAAGCGGAAGGTTCCACGGGACTGGAAGAAGGCCCAGGTCATAGCAGTCTATAAAAAGGGTAGAAAATCGGATGGACATAATTACCGGCCAGTTTCACAAACATTTATTTGTTGTTGAATCATGGAACATATTTTGTGTTCAGACATAATGACCTTCGTAGACTCTGAGAAGCTCATCTGCAGAAACCAGCAGGGTTTTAGGAAACAGCGCTCATGCGAGACACAGCTGACCCTCTTTGTGCATGATATACAACAGGCTCTAGATACCGGCTCTCAGGTTGATGCCATATTTCTCGACTTTCGAAAGGCGTGCGACTCAGTTCCGCACTGTCGCTTGCTCCAAAAAGTGCGCGCTTACGGTCTATCCGATGACAAATGCGGTTGGATAGAAAGTTTTCTAACCGACAGGGAGCAGTATGTCGCCCTGAACGGGGTGACTTCAACAGAAACAAGCGTAACTTCAGGTTGCCTCCGGGTAGCGTAATAGGTCCTCTGCTTTTTACGATTTACATAAACGATCTGGTTGATGGTATTGACAGCGGCCTTAGACTGATTGTCGATGATGTTGTAGTCTACAGGAAAGTTTTGAACAAATCAGTGGGGATTTCCAGAAAATAATTGCTTGGTGTAATGGCTGGCAGTTATCTCTCAATATTAGTAAGTTTAACCTACTGCTTATAACAAGGCGAAAATCCCCATGCCCAGTCTTTTGAAGCGGTAACGTCCGTCAAGTATCTGGGTGTGACAATTGAAATGATCTCAGATGGAATGATCAGATTACACAGGTAACCGGTAAGGCGAACTTAAAAAAAAAATGGTTCAAATGGCTCTGAGCACTATGGGACTCAACTGCTGAGGTCATTAGTCCCCTAGAACTTAGAACTAGTTAAACCTAACTAACCTAAGGACATCATAAACATCCATGCCCGAGGCAGGATTCGAACCTGCGACCGTAGCGGTCCTGCGGTTCCAGACTGCAGCGCCTTTAACCGCACGGCTACTTCGGCCGGCTGGTAAGGCGAACTCTAGACTGCGGTTTATTGGTAGAATCCTGAAGCGATGCAGTCCTTCAACAAAGGAAATAGCTTACAATACGATAGTTCGTCCAGTCTTAGAGTACTGTTCGTCTGTATGGGACCCTTACCAGTTGGGTCTGATTCAAGAGATTGAGAAGGTCCAAAGAAGAGCGGCAAGATTCGTGACTGGTACCTACATTTAGCCATCGCAAGAATGTTACAAATCTCACAGAAAGTTTGAAGTGGGACACACATGCAGATAGGCGGCACGCTAAACAGAAGGGGCTGCTCACTAAATTCCGAAATCCGATCTTCACCGAGGGTGTACAGCATATATTATAACCACCAACTTCCAAATCGCGCAATGATCACCATTCAAAGATAAGGGAAATAAGAGCTCGTACTGAGGCGTTCAGACAGTCGTTTTTCCCTCCCGCGATCCTCGAGTGGAAAAGAGGGGAGGAAATATGACTTTGGCGCGAATTGTGCCCTCCGCCACACACCGCTTGGTGGCTAGCGGCGTATATATGTAGATATGTAGATCATAATGCCAGTGGCTACCTGGCCGTTAGCCTGCGGTTCCCGGTCGAATTAACGTCGCTGATTATTTTACATGCTGTGGTTATTGATTTTACTGCAGTATTTGCGTATCTTAAAGTGTGAAACCGAGCGGACCTATTTGCACGGGGCTGCTCTGCTGCGCAACTTGCTTCCTTTTCGCGGGAAGATGAAAGTGAAAAAAAAAAAAAAAATTGGCCAGTAGAATGGTAAAGCATTCGTTCTGGGGTGTGCCTAATCAAATTTTAAAAGCATTGTGAGCGAGGCTACATAAATTCTCTGGCACCTTCTGCTACTTTCGTGAGCTCTTTTCTCATGTGTTAAATTTTGTCATTAGTTTAACCCGACCTCGTTTACTATTCCGTGGCAAGGAGACGAAGATAACATCTTAACACTAATTACCCATTGCGTTCGCCCATCTGAAGATTTTGTTTCATCGATCTGTGCTAAGCTGAACTCCTACCTGATGTTGCGGTCGGTGCCTTGATTTGGTATTTGTTACCCTGTATGTGTATTTCTGAGGCAGTATTTTGTGTGTCACAGACATGTTCTGCTCCCGTGCTTAGCCTAAAGGTCCGTGCGGCGGGTCGATTGGCCAGTCGGGGCTGTACACGATACTGCACTACAGCCTGGGCGGCTAAGGTTGTTTGCACTAATTCTGATTATGCTGTATTTATGATGATGATAGTCGCCAGATAATCAGTGTTTTGTTCTTAGTTACACCTAGTTACTCGAGTAAACATGGCTGACGTACGGCTTACATTCGATGAAAGGAAGTCAGTTTTGAAGTTGTATTTTAAGTACGAAAACATTAATGAAGTTCAACGGCAATGGCGAAATGAGTATCAGACAGAGCCACCGACACGTTTAACGATTAGTCGCATTCGAGACAATTTTGAAGCCGAAGGCATCGATGAAGAGTTTGCAGAGATGATTGTGTGGTCTGTTGAGGCACAATTCAATCTCAATGGTACAGTAAATCGCCACAATTACATCTACTGGAACTCCGAACGTCCATGTAGACAAAACCGTGAATTTGGCAGGAGTAAATGTGTGGTGTGGGTTGTCTTACCGGGGTTTGATTGGGCCATTCTTCTTTGACGGCACAGTTACCGGTGAGGTGTACCTTCAAAAGCTTGAGACATTCAAAAGCTTGAGACATTCACTTCCGTGGTCGTGCGGTAGCGTTCTCGCTTCCCACGCTCGGGTTCCCGGGTTCGATTCCCGGCGGGGTCAGGGATTTTCTCTGCCTCGTGATGGCTGGGTGTTGTGTGCTGTCCTTAGGTTAGTTAGGTTTAAGTAGTTCTAAGTTCTAGGGGACTTATGACCACAGCAGTTGAGTCCCATAGTGCTCAGAGCCATTTGAACAATTTTTTTTCATTTCACCTGCCGTCCGAGACTTGTATGGAGACGGAAGAGTTCACTTTCAACAAGATCGTGCCCTAGCCCTCTACCAAAATCGTGTTAGGGCGTATCTAGACGAAAATCTACCAGGAAGATGGATAGGCCGTAGAGGTACTGTGGAGTATCCACCACGTTCCCCAAACTTAGCTCCTCATGATTTTTACCTGTGGTGAACACTAAAGGACGTCTTTTATCGACAAAAGTCACACATATTGGATGAACTTCGAGAATTCATCGTACATTCATGTGCAAATATCCAACTGAACACGTTGCAGTCAGTAGTTAGTGCTGCAGTTCGGCGGTATCGTTTCTGTGTGTGGATGATAACGGTGACCATTTCGAACACCTACAGTGATATCTTTAAGTTGGACTTTAATCTACACTTTCACCAAAAATGAGACAACTCCGTCAATTAGTTTGCAAGTTATGGACTTTTAAACAGTGGAAAAAAAATTTTTTTTTGACTCCCCTGTACAGTGATATGCAAACAGGCAGAATACGGCGCTCCGGTCGGCAACGCTTATCTAAGACAACAAATGTCTGGCGCAGTTGTTAGATCGGTTACTGCTGCTACAATGCCAGGTTATCATGAATTAAGTGAGTTCGAACGTGGTCTTACAATGGGCGCAAGAGCGATGGGACACAGCATTTCCGAGGTAGCGATGAAATGGAAACATCGAATCTCCGACATCGCTGCGGCCGGAGAAAGATCCTGCAAGAAAGAGACCAATGACGACTGGAAAGAATCGTTCAATGTGACAGAAGTGCAACCCTTACGGAAATTGCTGCAGATTTCAGTGCTGGTCCATCGACAAGTGTCAGCGTGTGAATCGTTCAGCGAAACATCATCGATATGGGCTTCTGGAGCCGAAGGCCCACTCGTGTACCCTTCATGACTGCACAACACGAATCTTTACGCTTCGCCTGGGCCCGTCAACACAGGCACTGGACTGTTGATGACTGCAAACATGTTGCCTGGTCGGACGAGTCTCGTTTCAAATAGTATCGAGCGGATGGAGATAATCTCACGAATCCATGGACCCTGCATGTCAGCAGGGGATTGACCGAGCTGGTGGAAGCTCTGTAACGATATGGGATGTGAGCGATTGGAGTGATATGGGACCCCTGATACGTCTAGATACGACCCTGACAGGTGACACGTACGAAAGCATCCTGTCTGATCACCTGTATCTATTCATGTCCATTGAGCACTGGGCAATTCCAGCAGGACAATGCGACACCGCACACGTCCAGAATTGCTACAGAGTGGCTCTAGGAACATTCTTCTGAGTTTGAACACTTCCGCTGGCACCAAACTCCCCAGAGATGAACATTATTGAGCAAATGTGGGATGCCTTGCAACTTTCTGTTCGGAGGAGATCTCCACACCACCGTATTCTTGTGGATTCATGGACAGCTCTGCAGGATTCATGGTGCCAATTCCAGTACTACTTCAGGCATTAGTCGATTCCATGCCACGTCGTGTTGCGGCATTTCTGCGTGCTCGTGGGGGCCCTACACGATATTGGGCAGGTGTAATAGTTTCTTTGGCTCTTCGGTGTATGAGAATACACGCTCCTATTGTTGTCATTCGGCAACGGTATAATCGCAGAGCAACGTTTTGAGAAGTTTTGTATTCGTATTCACTGCACCCTTAAGCTTTCACCCTCTCTGATACGTATCATCATGAAGACAATACGGGGATGCAAATCTATGTGAACACTTTGTTTTTAAGCCAAACTAGTATTAGTGGTAACTCACTATCACAATGTTACTTTTCTTTTTTTTTTTCAATTATGAAACATATTAAACCTAGATTCTTACACAGTGAAATTACTATAGTTTCAAAATTCTGCAGTGATTATCTTCATGCTTATGTCTTTCTCACTTCGGTGCATGTTACTTCAAGCAGAAATCATCTGCAATGTGAGCGCCAGCTGCTGTCGAAATTTACCTTCGACGACAAATAACTTCTATATTATGAAACTGTGAATTTGCGTTTGTGATGAGACGATTTTGAGAGCTTTAACAGGGCATAATATGAGTTACTCACATGCTGCCCGAAGTGAAAACGCAGTTAATCAGTCCCTTGTGATTGTGTGGTGACGCAGTTGTCTCCCGGCTCTCATCTGTTTGCACGTTGCTCCGCTGTATTATGTTTGGGTGGTGCTACACGGGTAAAACAGAATTACAACGTATTTCGTGTGCTGTAGTCATGTCTGCACATCCACCTGAAGAGGAACTCAATCAGCAGAAGTCCATATTTCATTACGCAAGGCTACACCAGGTTATCTGGTGTTTTTCGAGCGTGCTGATCAAATGGTTCGTCTGTACGTAATGACTTGGCTAGCGACAACCAAGGAAACTGCCGGAAAATAAAGAGGAAGGAGGCACATCTCCGCTAACGATACACTAATTATTGCCTTCCTTAAGAACTGTGCGGCCTTGCGTGTCGAGAAGTGGCTTACACTTGACCACTATGTTGCTTCCTAAGAAGAAGTACTGTATACAAAAGAAAAATTCACGAATTTTAATCAGTACCTACCACTGCAGGACTTGTATAATTATCAGCGTTAACGGGGCTCCCAATTAAAGTTTCCACATGCTCGATACATGAACGATGCTAAAATACGAAAAATTCGACATAACTGACATCGAGAGAACAAAATAAAGCGCGATAAAATGACAGAAGACCTGTTTCTGACAGCAGAATGCCAGAGAACCTCGCCGCAATCTGTAGGTGGAGAAATTAGCCTCTGCTGTGTTTGAAGCAACTATCACGTTCCTCTCTCACTATCTCTTTTCAAGGACGACTCTATGATTAAATTGTTTGTTGATAAAGTTTTAAACATGGCTGCGTTGTCAGCAACCGCTACAAAGTAAAATTAAACCAATAACAGCCCTGGGTCACAAAAATGCGGACTTTTTTGATCTTGGTTTCGGCCACTACTAAGAGTGCATTCATCAGAAATAAAACATTTAAACTGGCCTGTAACATAACTACAAAGTTTGAGGAAAAACTTTTTTAAGTGCAAGTACTGACTAGCAGTATAAAAAGAAAAGGCATAGTACTTACATGTCACGTATAAAATAAGTGTCAAGCGATAAAGATTTAGTCACAAAATTTTAAAATAGAAAACATAGAAGGCAAGCCACTATGGGCTGCTCACACATGTCGAGCTGCAGTAGCAACAGACTGAGGCGCCCGCGTAAGCAATTGTGGGCAGGTGAACATTACACCAAAAGTGCCTTCTAGTAGCCGCAAATACAAACAGGCTACTTGAAATTCAAAATACAGACAGGCGAATATTGTGATGAACATTATTTAATACATGAAGGAAGAGGTGATATTTTATCTGACAGCAGCAGACATTTGCTACATAAGAACTTAGAAGTACTGTTTAAAGGCTGGAAACGCCATTACAGAATTACAAAGGGAGCTGAATAACTCAGCGAGTAGAAAAACGGTATAACATGAAATGTAGTTAATATAAACATTTAATTAACAAAAAATTGTAAATCGACTTAGATAGAAAAAATATTTCGGTAAGTGCACAAGGGAACAAGAAACCAAATATCAAGTAACGGCTTTATACCGTTGAAGAAGCTTGTATTACGTAATTGTCGCTGCTCATTAAGAATGAGGCCATCATTTAGAGAAAGATGTTTAAAAATTTCTAATTCTTCGAGAGTATCTAATCTATACCCTTTCTTCTCAGTGTGCAAAATGTTGATACCGTGAACAGCTGACATTTTCATTAACTCTCTAGAATAAAAGTTCTTCAACTGTTTCTCAGCTACAGGGCTAGGCATTCTCTTCTATTTCAGATAAGTCGATGATATTTTAGTTATCTTCAAAGGACCTGCTGATGGCATTGACCGTAATTTGAGTCTCTTCAATGAACTTCACGAGAAAATATCCTTCACCAGCGAACTCGAAAACGAGACCCGTCAATTGAATTTTCTTGACTTGACGCTTGCAGTAGAAGAGAATAAAATCTCATTAAATGAAACTTCCTGGCAGATTAAAACTGTGTGCCGGACCGAGACTCAAACTCGGGAAAGGCAAAGGTCCCGACTTCGAGTCTCGGTCCGGCACACAGTTTTAATCTGCCAAGAAGTTTCATAACAGCACACACTCCGCTGCAGAGTGAAAATCTCATTTAATGTTTTTCGTAAAGAAACATATACCGATCAGAACGTATCTTCGTCTTTTATGCACCCACAATCTCATAAGAACACTTCCTTTGACTCTGCTATTCACAGAGCTACTTCTATTCCACTCTCGAACGTAAAATTCGAGGAAGGAGTTAATTTAATAAAAACGATAGCAGCTAATAACGAATACGAACCTGCCGTAGTGGATGATATCCTTAGAAAGAAAACTGTTAAAAGAGTTATTACACTCGGCACATCTATCATTGAGTCCAGCCTAAAGAAGTTTTTATTTATTATTTTCTTGGAGACCGTCTCCTGTCAGATTTAACTCCTTCTTCGTAATAAATACAACTGTAATATCGCCTTTTCAACCAATAATAGTTTGAAAAAAAATTTATTCATAGTTTAAAAGCAACCCGTTCCCCTTTGAAAAACTCTGGTGTCTATGAGATTCTTTGCGACACCTGCTCTTCTTACTATAGGACGTGCTTTTAAAGTCAGATACAAAGAACATATTTTAAGAAAAAATGGTACTAGCACCCAAAATTCTTCTTTTGCCGACCACCTTCTGATTACAGGTCACGCGCCTGAAGCTGTTTAAGATACCAACAGTTTGCACACTGAGATAAGGGGTGTAGATTAGATATTCTCGAAGAATTAGAAAATTTTAAACATCTTTCTCGAAATTATGGCCTCATTCTTAATGAGCAGCTATAATTACGTAATACAAGCTTCTTCAACGGTATAAAGCCTTTACTTGATATTTAACTTCGTGTTCCCTTGTGTTCTTACCGAAATATTTATTCTATCTAGGTCGATTATCAATGTTTTGTTAATTAAATGGTTTATATTAACTACATTTCATGTTATACCGTTTTTCTACTCGCTGAGTTATTCAGCTTCCTTTGTAATTCTATGATGGCGTTTTCAGCCTTTAAACAGTACGTCTAAGCTCTTATGTAGACAAATTGTTACCATGTCTGCTGCTGTCAGATAAAATATCACCTCTTCCTTCATGTATTAAATAATGTTCATCACAATATTCGTCTGTCCATATTTTGAATGTTTAGTAGCCTGTTTGTAGTTGCGGCTATTAGAAGGCACTTTTGGTGTAACGTTCACCTGCCCGCAATTGCTTACGCGGGCGCCCCAGTCTGTTGCTACTGCAGCTCGACATGTGTGAGCAGCCCATAGTGGCTTGCCTTCTATGTTTTCTATTTTAAAATTTTGTGACTAAATCTTTATCGCTTGACACTTATTTTATACGTGACATGTAAGTACTATGCCTTTTCTTTTTATACTGCTAGTCAGTACTTACACTTAAAAAAGTTTTTCCTCAAACATTGTAGTTATGTTACAGGCCAGTTTAAAAGTTTTATTTCTGATGAATGCACTCTTAGTAGTGGCCGAAACCTAGGTCAAAGTGACTTCATTTTTGCGACCGAGGGCTGTTGTTACTTTAATTTTATGTATGTTGATGTTAGGCAATTTTGTTGTTCAGTAATTAGATAAGGAGCACATGTTCAAATTCACCTTAATTAGGTGCTAGGTAGATGGGAGGGTATAATATTTTAAGTATATTTTGCGGCCAGTGGAAAAATGCAGCCATGGAGCACAAAAAAGACGAATAGGCTCCTGGTTTAAAGATTGTCTGAAAAGTGGGGTACCAGCTACGTCAGTCTACCTTACTCAGCACCTTCAAAAACATCCCAAACATTTTACCATGCGAACATATTCGAGCTCTTTTTAAAATGCTACTCACCTCTAACTCCCACAGGCTCCCCTAACTGTTTCTTGTTCACACCCACTACTCCATCGTTGTAAGTCGCTCATAACCATCCACTCCCACTTGCCCTTTCTCACTCACTCATTTCGCCCAACTCACTGTCATTATTTATGTCTTTGTGTCTCGTTGTCATTGTCTCCTTTGCCACAGTCATTGCCCTCCTTGTTCTCTCCTACTACTAATACTGCTGTCTCCTGTCATTCTCTACGTCTTGCTCTCACGTGGTGCTAGTATCTCATCCATTCCTTCCCACTGCTGCTATTTCTTCCCACTGTCACTGTCTCTCTCTTCCTCATTGTCATAGAATCTGCCTCTCATTGTCACTGGCTGTCACCCATCTCCACTTTCTCCTTCTCTTTATTCCTCTCTCACTGGGACTGTCTCCTTCAGTCTTTTCTAGCACTGTTTCTCACTGCCACTGTGTCCAACTCTTTCTCTCACGCTGCCACCGTCTCCTCGTTCTTTCTATACCACAACCACTGTCTATATTTATTACATTTATTACCTTTTCTTCCCTTTCCAACAGTCACTGTCTACTCTCTCAACATGAAAAAGCACGAATATGTTCGCATAACAAAATTTTCGGAAAAAAATTTAAATGTGCTGAGGAAGTGAGAATGAGGCAGCTGGTACTACCCACACAGAGTATTTTATACAGGAGCATTTTTTGTGCTCCGATACGAGCATTTTTCCTATGGTTTGCTTCTTTACCCTGCCACAGCACTCATATGAAAAGAACTTTATGGGTCCATAAAATTTTGATAGTTTACTTATGTCAAACTGAAATAACGCAGAACTAATTTAACACCGCAGATCGGCTTTTACATGCACAAAAATTTTGCATGTACTTCTGTACTACAACATGGGGTTTCCAGGACCCTTCTGAAGGTAGCGCTGACACTCTACAGCACATTTCTCCCTGATACATCACTTTATAAACTACGTTTTCGCCTGACACCGGATTCTACGTGCGTATTTTAAGTGTATAAGTAGGATAGCTTTGAACTTCTGAATCTCGGAATCGGATGAAGATATCAAGAGATCGAGATCTTAGGAATGCATCGTAAAAATTTCAGCCATTTGCTGTGCTTAGGTGTCTTGGAAATCGTAGCTCGGTTTCGCTACACAAAACCCGTGGTTTGGTGTTTCTCGATTACGATAAAGATTTCTGATAACTTGAAAATATCACTTCTAGAGAAAATACCATTAAAATTTGAGCAATTTGCTGTGGTTACTTATTTAGATATCCGCTGCTGACAACGAAAAGATGGTGAAAAATGCTTTTTCGGGTTTCCTCAGGAAGAGCCCATAAACTACATGGTGCCTCCACTAGCTCCTTAAAGCGCAGCGCAGACCAGATATAATGCCAACGGAACCAACCGATATGCTCCATTTGCCCAATCTGTAGGAAGTTTGTGATATTTAAACATGGACACTGTACTGTAAAATTATACCAGTATAAGATGATCCTTCCGTACAGTATTAAAATGCTCCATAGCGCAAGGACTATCCAAAACACTTGACCCTTCCTCTCTATCATCAACAGATTCCCAGCTATGAGGCCCGGAAAAACCCCGTATTATGAGCGGCGTTGTGGAATATATTGGCTGTGCTACGTTCAGAAGCTGATACCAGCTGAAGTTACTGCTTTATGTTAAATATTCAATACTACACTTGCGGGACATTATATATTTTCTTACATTTGCGTTACATAAATACGTACTGAAATTTGGTTTCACAAGACAGCAGATCAGGTTATGGTTGTGGAAGGGGCTATAATCAATTACTGTTAGTTGCACAAAACACACAAACTTTTATTTTCCTAAGAACCACCTAATTACATATTGCCTTAAAAGGATCAAATTAAAACAATATGACTGAAGGCCTAGTTAAGAAAACTTGCGATACCTCCTGGGCTGAAGGCCCAAAACCATACCAAAAACAATAACGGCTGAAGGCCTGAATACAAGTTATAAAAAATTGCTTTAAAGAATACATCCGGCTGAAGGCCTTATTTAAAAAAAAAATATTTCACGCAAATACTCGGCTGAAGGCCACACACAAGTTATTGAACAACTCAGGGCTTACGGCCTGGATGCCAATAGCACTACGTTTTCCAAATTGGCGTCTAAGAACAGCCAAGGCACAATAACCACTCTAAAGAGTCTAGGTCTAGGGGTAGCGTCTTTGATTCATAGTCGAAACGTCTTCGGTCCCGGGTTCGATCCCCGCCACTGTCTAAATTTTGATAAATAATCAGCATTGGCGGCCGAAGACTTCCGGCATAAGAAGTCAGCCTCATTCTGCCAACGGCCTTGTCAAAGAGGGCGGAGGAGCGGATAGAGGTTCAGGGCACTCTCTTGTCCTAGGGGTGGGAAATTGCCCCTAAAGGCGGAAGAATCAGCAATGATCAACGACATGAGGATGCAGAAGGCAATGGAAACCACTGCATTAAAGACACGTAACGTGTATCCACAGGACATGTGGCCTGTAATTGAAGAAGTGTCATGAAGATATCTCCATTGGCAAAAGATTCCGGAATAGTCCCCCATTCGGATCTCCGGGAGGGGACTGCCAAGGGGGAGGTTACCATGAGAAAAAGATTGAATAATCAACGAAAGGATGACGTTCTACGAGTCGGGGCGTGGAATGTCAGAAGCTTGAACGTGGTAGGTAAACTAGAAAATCTGAAAAGGGAAATGCAAAGGCTCAATCTAGATATAGTAGGGGTCAGTGAAGTGAAGTGGAAGGAAGACAAAGATTTCTGGTCAGATGAGTATCGGGTAATATCAACAGCAGCAGAAAATGGTATAACAGGTGTAGGATTCGTTATGAATAGGAAGGTAGGGCAGAGGGTGTGTTACTGTGAACAGTTCAGTGACCGGGTTGTTCTAATCAGAATCGACAGCAGACCAACACCAACAACGATAGTTCAGATATACATGCCGACGTCGCAAGCTGAAGATGAACAGATAGAGAAAGTGTATGAGGATATTGAAAGGGTAATGCAGTATGTAAAGGGGGACGAAAATCTAATAGTCACGGGCGACTGGAATGCAGCTGTAGGGGAAGGAGTAGAAGAAAAGATTACAGGATAATATGGGCTTGGGACAAGGAATGAATGAGGAGAAAGACTAATTGAGTTCTGTAACAAGTTTCAGCTAGTAATAGCGAATACCCTGTTCAAGAATCACAAGAGGAGGAGGTATACTTGGAAAAGGCCGGGAGATACGGGAAGATTTCAATTAGACTACATCATGGTCAGACAGAGATTCCGAAATCAGATACTGGATTGTAAGGCGTACCCAGGAGCAGATATAGACTCAGATCACAATATAGTAGTGATGAAGAGTAGGCTGAAGTTCAAGACATTAGTCAGGAAGAATCAATACGCAAAGAAGTGGGATACGGAAGTACTAAGGAATGACGAGATACGTTTGAAGTTCTCTAACGCTATAGATACAGCAACAGTTGAAGAGGAATGGACATCTCTAAAAAGGGCCATCACAGAAGTTGGGAAGGAAAACATAGGTACAAAGAAGGTAGCTGCGAAGAAACCATGGGTAACAGAAGAAATACTTCAGTTGATTGATGAAAGGAGGAAGTACAAACATAGGAAAATCAGGAATACAGAAATACAAGTTCAAATGGTTCAAATGGCTCTGAGCACTATGGGACTCAACTGCTGTGGTCATAAGTCCCCTAGAACTTAGAACTACTTAAACTTAACTAACCTCAGGACATCACACACATCCATGCCCGAGGCAGGATTCGAACCTGCGACCGTAGTGGTCGTGCGGTTGCAGACTGTAGCGCCTTTAAGCGCTCGGCCACTCCGGCCGGCAAATACAAGTCGCTGAGGAATGAAATAAATAGGAAGTGCAGGGAAGCTAAGACGAAATGGCTGCTGGAAAAATGTGAAGACATCGAAAAAGATATGATCATCGGAAGGACAGACTCAGCATACAGTAAAGTCAAAACAACCTTTGGGGACATTAAAAGCAGCGGTGGTAACATTAAGAGTGCAACGGGAATTCCACTGTTAAATGCAGAGGAGAGAGCAGATAGGTGGAAAGAATACATTGAAACGCGTTTGTATTCAGTACCAGCGATGGCGAGGCATGACAGAATCTCTGACCAGAGAGTTATTTATCGTGTCTAGTCTGCGCTTGACCGCGCGTCAGTACAGTTCCGAGTAGGGAGTCGCGAGGAACAGTTTCGAGTTGTACTCAGTAGGAGTAGTGTGTGAGGAGTCGGCGGGAGTCGACATGGGTCTCTGGTCACGGTTCGGGACGAGGTATATTGTTAAATAAGGTAATGAAGCAGCATTGCGCACATCTGATAATGTAATATATGTTAATTGTAATTAATTTGTTCAAGAAATGCCCTAATAATAATTTTGTTTTCAAAGCAATCGTTTTAAGAAAAGAATCATTCGAATTGAAACAATATTTCCTATGCTTTTCCTTCCAGGATCAATTTATCAGATTAATTACTGCACAGGGCCTAAGGTCAGCGCAGCTGCCCTTATAAAATTTATCAGGTTCACCATAACGTTAATTTTGTGCGGACTTAACATTTTTGCACATTTTTTATTATCATTGAGTTTTATTACTGTGGGAAGCTAACATTTGGGATTATTTGCAATTCTACTCAATTCTTTTCATTTTCATATTTTTACGGGGAGGTTACACTTGGCTCCATTTACATTTAATTGTTATCGATCATTTTTGTGGGGAGGATACACTTGGCGACATCCGGTCAGGATCGTATTTCTTTGTGAATCTTCTAAGAAACAGTCAGATATCTGCTCTTATATACTTAAATATAATTAGGATTTGGCGCAACGCTTTTACTAATTTTGTCAATTTCTTTCACAGATCATCAATTAGGATTTGGCGCAACGCTTTTACTAATTTTGTCAATTTCTTTCACAGATCATCGGCAATTCGTTGCTCTTTGTTGTACTCGTATTTGTTTAATTTTGCATTGTCTTTGTTTCATTTGTGAATAATTGTGATTTGTGTTAAAATGCCGCGAAAAACTATTAATAGTACATCGCGAGGTGTAATGAATGAAATTACCGACTTAAACAACTTCACCGATAGTACTTGTGACACGCAGTGTAATGATGACAATCCTGCGTTCACTGAGAATCAGTGCGTTCCAACCACTAATGATGATTTTTATCTTAGTGATGAACAGACAAATTCAATTGTGTCGTCTGTTAACTTAACGACAATTGATGATGCGGGGCGTTCTGTTGCAATGAGCGCTGCCCAGCTTAACACAACCGGTTTGCAAAATTCACGTAACGGACAGACGAATTTTTCTAATGAAAATGAACAGGATACTCAAAGTAGGACAGATTTATTTAATTCCGAAATAGTGACTGACAGTGTACATCCGACTGACAAACCTTTTTGTAAATTACAGAATGACCAAATGGTCACACAAAACGCGACAATTGCAGATACACCATCAAACAGTACAGAGAATAGAGTAGGTAATGTTACCTTGGAACAAATTATGGCAATATTGCTACAACAGGGTAAAAAACAAGACGACCTTAAAGAAGATAACAAACAACTTAGGGAAGATTTCAAACAACAGAGTGAAAAATTAGACAACAATTCCAGACAGCTTAGTGAACAAATTAGAGACGTTGCCGCGCAGTATCATGATACTAAGGAACAATTACGCGAGGAAATTGAGGCTTGCGGTAGGAAAAGTAGCGAAGAAATTAGATCTGTTGCTCAAGAATTAAGGAATATGCAAACAGCTACAACAGAAACACTTAGAGAGGAAATTAGTACAGTCGGTAAACAATGCTCTGAAAAAGCTACACAATTACGCGACGAGTTTAAACTAATGACAGCAGAACTTTCGCGCACAATGGATGCGAAGATAGACGCGAAATTCGACCAACAGAACACTCAAACTGACGAACGTTTTAATCAACACCTACAAAACAGTGATACGCGTTTCCGCAAATTTATACAGGATCAAAATAAAGTAAAACGTCAAGTCTTGGAAACAATTATTGCACAGAGACAAGAAGACAAACGTAAAATGTTTGCGAAGGCAAAAACATACGTAGACAACAATATTGCTACAGTGTCCGACGAAATTAATACCATCAAACAGTTGAACACAGAATTCCGTGATGAAATTTCCGATCTTAAATCGAAAACAGACACATACATAACAGACTTTCAGACAGTGACAGACAGACTCGAACAATTAGAAGTAACACAAGATTCGGAAGTCATTAAAGCAGACGTTAAAAAATTGAACGAAACCACACGTAAAATTCAAAAACAAATTAATGCTTGTGACATTAAAACCGATGATCAGGTAAAAATACTGACTGAAAAATATGATGAATTGGCCAGTCGTATTGACGTTATTGAAAGTAATAATGACAGCAAATCAGACGATACCTCACCGATTTCATTTAATCAAACACCTGAATTTCAAAATCTACAACAGACAATCAATGAGATCGATTCATCTAATAACACCTTACGTAGAAAATTGTCATGTTTACAGCAAGAGGTAACAGAGATAAAAAATGTTTCAGGATTTAACACATCACAGCAGACGCCACTTAGTGAACATTTGTCCGACTCACGCAGCGCGTATAACATGGGTAATCTACAGAGAGTATGGGACTTAGAGATTCAGAACAGACACAGACAAATAGATTCTCTTACAATACAGAACCTGTTCCGTCATACAGAGACGATAATTTCGATTACAAACATTTTCTATCAGTGAGAAAATTTGAAGTATTTAAAAATGACAGAACACAGATACACCCACTGGATTGGATACAACAATTTGGTTTTGCTTTTCCACCGACTTGGCTCGTAACACACAAACTTGAATTTATTTGCAGTTTTTTGGAAGGCGAACCGACAACTTGTATGAGACCGATCGCGAGACAATGTTACTCGGTAGAAGAGTTTCAGAATGCTTTTCTGTCAGCGTACTGGTCGAAGACGACACAGCGCGGAATTAAAGATCAACTAATTAGTTTACCAAATTATGAGAACACAAATTTTCCCCGTGTCACGCAATTTTTTGAGCATATGGTACAACAAAACCAGTACTTAAGTGAACCATACAGTGAATCTGCACTTATTCAATTATGTATCTCTAAATTACCACGATCATTAAGAGTGTCACTTCTAACAGGTCAGCAAAAGGAAAACATTTCGGCATTCAGAGATCTGTTACAGCTTCTGGAAGTACAGCAATCGGATTATTCCTTTATAAAAAAAAAAAAAATCATATAATAACCAAGGCCAGCAAACTTACAGTAATTTCGATCAACCACGTAATTTCAATAGCAGAGGTAATAGACGCTTTAGGAATGACAACCAACAGAACTTTAATAACAGACAAAGTTCTAATTATCAATTTCGTCAAAATTTTCAGCAACAGGAACCACATTTTTGTAACAATAGACGTTTTCCACCACAACAGCATGAAAGTCAGCCGGTTAGCATACCTAAGGCCGGTATTACACTATCAAATTTCTTTGTCCAACATCTTTGTCCAATATCTTTGTCAAAGATATTTGATAGTGTAATAGGGATCTTTGACAAATGTCGTCCAATATTTGATCAAATCTAGGCCGAGGCCGTATATTTGATCAAAGAAATCGCTTGTCTTCTGTTCACTGCAATGCGATATGTTACCACGCGGAGCGCTAGCATCGCTGCAGCGTTCTGTCGTCTGTAGTGTTTTTATAACCATTGCCGGTAAATACAATTGGTGTGTGCCGACAACTACAGAATTAATACAGATGTCTGAAGCTTATGAGGCGCTTTACAACGTGAGGCACCCTGAATACAAAAATATATTAAGAAGATTGGAGACCTAACCTGACCTAACCTAACCTAACATAACCCTCTCCTGTAGCAAGGAATCGGAGTGTTATAGTGAGCCTGTCTTCTGAAGATGTAGCAGTTCTTAAGTGAAAATTGTGCTTTGTGATATGAGGATACACTTCATTGAGCACATACAGAAATGTATGCTCATCCATTCTTAAGTAATTGATGTACGACTTAGACGTCTTCCACTGTAAGCTCACGTAACAAGTTTTGTTGAATGCCTTTATCGTGTCGTCGTAAAACCCACGGCTTCACCCAGATTAGATTAGTTTTTCGTTCCATAGATCCGTGCTGAGGAGATCCTCGTGGATGTGGAACATGTCGATTTTTTTTAAGCTGAAATAAAAAGTATGAATAAATACAATACATCATTTGTTTCTATTAAAAATTACGCCAGTGGAGTAGAAGGAGTTGGCCAGTAGTAAGTCTTGCAGGCTCCTTTTAAACTGATCTTTATTTCTAACTAAATTTTTTATGTTTCCTGGCAAATTATTGAAGATGAGTGTTCCTGAGTAGTGGACCCCTTTTTGAACTAAAGTAAGTGCTTTTAAGTCATTGTGCAGATCATTTTTGTTCCTGGTATTGTATGTATGAACTGAGTTGTTTGTTGGAAAAAGAGATATATTATTTACGACAAATTTTATTAAGAAGTAAATATACTGAGAGGCAGTAGTTAGTATACCCAGTTCTTTGAAGAGGTTTCTGCAGGAGGTCCGTGAATTTACTCCACAAATAATACGTATTACACGCTTTTGGACCTTGAAAACTTTTGTTTGACTTCAAGATTTACCCCAAAATGTTATCCCATATGACATTATGGAATGAAAGTATGCAAGCTTTTTCATTTTTATGTTGCCTATGTCTGCTAACACTCGAATTGCAAATACAGATTTGTTAAGGCGTTTCTGCAGTTCTGTGGTATGCTCCTCCCAACTGAATTTATTATCAAGTTGTAATCCCAGGACTTTTAAGACTGTCAACCTCGTATGTATGGTTCCATTTTTTCCCCCCACTTCTTTTCCACATGTGCACACAATGCAATTGGAGTACGTAGAACTGCTGCGGTTAATAACAAGTTGTTGTCAGCCATCTTGAACTTTGACGAAAAATTTGATGTCAGTGTAATACCCCTTGTAGCGCTACGTCAAAGATCTTTGTCAAATATATTGGACGGAATATTGGATCACATCTTTGATCAAATCTTTGACAAAGAAATTTGATAGTGTAATACCGGCCTAACCAACAATGTAATGCACAAGGTCAACCAGGCTTTAATGTTTCGCCGCGTGCACGTATAGTCCCACCTACAACAAATAGTAACGCACGCCCGCAAGGAAATAACTACGTGCAGAAAACACAGTACTTCAATTCCTATCGCAATGCACCGTATAGGAATGACTATCACGACAGACGTAAAAACAATGAGCACAATTATCAGCGTACGTATAGTAACAGTCGGTCTTACGAGCAGCAAAATGATCAGCAACAACATATTCTCATGAATGAACCCGACAGTAGGTATCATCCAGAGCGTAATACGTCTGGAAGAAATAATAGAACAGTTCAAATAGACGAAATGCCACAGAATCGTCTTGACAATAATGACACGTCAGATAGAATTTGACTAGATACTGTACAGATCGCATCTTCCAGCAACACAAGCACAACTTTAGACACGCAGAATGTTGTTCACGAAAATGTAATTACTTTTGACGATATCAGAGACACTCTTTTGCAGGAAAGACCAATTGTGCAAAAATCCATTTCACATCCTGTCATCGAAATTAAAATTGGATCATCGAAATTTTCAGCAGTAATCGATTCCGGATCAGCTGTCAGTAATAAATGAAGAAACTTTTAACGAGTGTAACAAAGAGAATACCTATCCTACATTACCATTAGGCAAAACGAAAGTGAAAGGAGCAGTATCGAGTAAAGGAGTAGACGTTCAATTACAGACACGTTTATCATTTTGTATTGCAGGTCACATTTCACTAAAATTTTTGGATTGTTCCTTTATTGACAACAGACGTTATTTTAGGTACGAATTTTCTGGTACAACACGACGCAGTTATTGATTTTCAGAATTCCTATTTAATGTTGAAGGATGAAAATGTACAATTGGCTTTAGAATTTCAGCACTCTTTATCTGCGGAAGAACAAACAATTAATTGTACAGAGGTCATTTCCGTATCACGTGGCATAGACTGTAATTCCACATTGTTCACGGATACGTACGTACATAACTATAATACTCCAGACGAAGCTGACTACGACGTAATGCAGATGATTTCTGATAAAGTTAAACAAAGCAGTGCAAATACAGACGACGAACGCACGCAACTACACAAAATTCTTTTACAGCAAGCTCCAGTTTTCGACAACATTCCTGGTACTATGTCCGGTTTTATGTATGAATTTCAAGTCAAACAGCACGACACATTTAAAGCAAAGCATTATCCCATTCCGTATATTCATAGAGAACAGGTTAAGAAAGAATTGCAGGATATGCTTGACCAAGGAATTATTGAACCAGCAGTTAGTCCGTACATAAACCCGCTACATATTGTTAAGAAAAAGGATGGCTCACTTCGCCTCGTGCTTGATTCACGTCACATCAATGATATAATTATTAATGAAACAGATCGACCACAGACATTAGAGGAACTTCTACAGAAATTTCACGGTACTGCTATTTATTCTGCATTAGATCTGAAATCGGGATTTTGGCAAATTCAGCTACATCCGAACTGCAGAAAGTACACAGCTTTTCTCTGTTTTGGTGACTGTTATCAATTTTGTAAATTACCGTTCGGCTTAACTGTTTCTTCAGCAGCTTTTATTCGCGGTTTGAACACAATACTTCCGACAGAACTTAAAGACAGAATCACGACATACGTAGACGACATTCTTATTGCAGAAGCTAACTGGTCTGAACACAATGTGATTTTAGAACGACTGTTGCAAACTTTTCAAAATGGTTCAAATGGCTCTGAGCACTATGGGACTCAACTGCTGAGGTCATTAGTCCCCTAGAACTTAGAACTAGTTAAACCTAACTAACCTAAGGACATCACACACATCCATGCCCGAGGCAGGATTCGAACCTGCGACCGTAGTGGTCTCGCGGTTCCAGACTGCAGCGCCAGAACCGCGCGGCCACTTCGGCCGGCTAAACTTTTCATGCACAAGGACTCACAGTTAATCTCAGTAAATCGCACTTTGGCAAAACTTCTATAAAATTTCTTGGACATGTAATTTCAGCAGAAGGCATTGCGTCTGATCCGGAAAAACTTCAAGCTTTACGTGACATTACTGTTCCTACGAGAAAAAACAATTACGCAGCATTTTGGGTTTAATTAACTTTTTTCGTAAATTTATTCATCACTCTGCTTTAGACACACCTAGATTATGCCAATTGACTGGATAAAACACTATTTGGTCCTGGGATAAGCAAGCACATTCTGAATTTATGAACCTGAAACATGCTCTGTTGAATGCACCACTTTCATCGCACCCAGATCTTACCAGAAATTTTTCCATTGCCACCGATAGTTCTAACACCGCTTTAGGCGTACATATTTTCCAGGAAATTGAAGAAGATGGCTCTACAATAATTAAAAACATCGCATTTGCAAGCCGCATTCTGTCACCTGCTGAACGAAATTATTCTGTTACAGAACTTGAAACGTTATGTGTTGTTTGGGCTTTTACGAGATTTCGGCACTTTCTTTATGGCAGACATACCACCGTTTACACAGACCACAGAGCGATACAATTTTTACTTTTGGCTAAATTCACACACGATAGATTAAGTAGATGGAAGTTTTATTTACAAGAATTTAATTTTACAATAGTTCACATTCCCGGCACACAAAATGTTATAGCAGACGCACTATCTCGTTCTCTCAGCAACAATCAGCAAGATATCGCAACCAACTTCTGCAAAGCAAATTTCAGCGTTATGTACATTCAACAAATTGCATTTGAAAATTTTATTTCGTCGTCATTACAGGACATAGCACAAGAGCAGAATAAAGACAACGTGTGGAAAGAAATTAAACACCTTTGGCAAGATAGGAATAATGTCACGATTGGAAACCATTACACTGTACGCAATGACATTCTATTTCGCCGCTCTCATCCTGACAGCAACAATTGGTTATTATGCATTCCTGACGAGCTTGTTAACAAATTAATCTGGTATACTCATTTAAGTTATGCACATTACGGAGCCAGAAAATGTTTTCTTATACTGAGACAGAACTGTTATTTTACCAATATGGAGAAACGTATACGACGAGTTTTAGCGTCATGTAAAATCTGCCAGAAAGCTAAGTCAGACACAACTTCACATATTCCTCCATTACATCCAATTGTACCTGTTAAATTAAGACATATGGCCGCTGTAGACATTTTTGGTCCGATTCCCAGAAGTAATAGAGGTTTTTGCTACATTTTTGTCGCTGTTGAACTCACTTCAAGATTTGTTACCTTCACTCCGTTACGCAAAGCTACTGCTAAAACTGTTTCGAAAGCATTTGTGAAACATTTTTTATTTCATGTAGGGCATGTGATGAAAGTAATTTCCGACAATGGATCACAATTTCGATCTGCTATATGGACACGTATGTTACGAGCTAGAAACATTTATCCGATCTATATATCCAGGTACCATGCTTCTTCGAACCCTTGTGAACGATTAATAAAAGAAATTGATAAACTGTGTAGAATATACTGCCACAAAAGACATATTGATTGGGACACACACATATTCTCATTCCAAGATGTAATTAATTCAATTCCAAATGAATCTACTATGCTATCTCCGTTTGTTATATTGAAAAATGCTGAACCACCTAACAAAATTAAAGAATTAGTAAACTTTCCTACATTTCGTCGACTACGACACCATGAAATAATTGACATTGCGCTGAACAACATCAAACGTGCCGCAGAGCGCCGGAGAAGACAGCAAAAACAGGTTTGTACACGCCGTGACTTTCACATTGGACAGAAAATATTAGTACGTACACACTATTTATCCAACAAAGGAAAAGGTAGGTGCAGTAAATTTGAACTTCTATACGCAGGTCCATATCGGATTCGCAGCATTCCTCACCCCAATGTTGTACACGTCGAAACTTTTAGAACCAGAAAATACAAAGGCAACCACCATTGGTCAAACATCAAGCCTTTTATTGAATGAAGACACTTTATGATTTAACATGCTAAAAGGCCATTTGCTAATTTTTATAATCACCTATGCAATTATATTCACATGACTAATTACCAATGATTATCGTATTTTTTCTTGGCAAGTGCCCGGCAAGGTAAGGTTAGCAGGTCGCTCTTCTTGTCGTTACACATCAGACCGTGCATATTTTTCCAGATGAATTTACACATTTTATGACCACTTATGCAATTATATTTATGTGACTACTTACTGATGACTGTCGTGTTTTTTCTTAGCAAGTGCCCGGAAAGGTAAGGTTAGCAGGTCGCTTTTCTTGTCGTTACACATTAGACAGTGCACATTTTCCAGATAAAAATTACGTATGTTACGAATAATTATGCAATTCTATCTAGTGATATATTAATTTTATCAAATTTTCTCTCCATTAAAGTCTTTAATTCTCACCTATATTAACTACACAACATACAAGCTGAACACAACGAACATCACATTTTTTGTCTTTCTTAGGTATTTACGATTGTTTCATGTTTTGTTTGTATGCACTATGAAATAATTAAGATATAGCAAACACCAGTTGACTTTGTCATTTTGCCTTATGATATCTCAACATCGTGACTACTTTACTGCTACATTGTCATACACTGGGTACATTTTTGCCTCTGAACAGTATATAAGTTTCTCACATATTACGTTTTCTGTCATGTTATGCTGTATGCTTAATTATGTTACCATAAACCAGTCATCATTTAGTGAGTATATGATGTAAATGCAAGATATTAATCTCTGTTCATCAATTTCAGAAAGAAATTATGCATGAAAGAAATAAATTAAACAAAATCGGAATTTCACCTTCGGAATGAACGAAAGAGAATGCAATACTTCGTGATGAAGAGTAAATGGATCAGAATTAACAAGCATTAACAAGAATATACTATACACATCGTAGAACAGTAGTCTTAACTAACTTTTTCTTTCAGAATACAAGGCGATTGAGGCAGGCTGTCAGACAGAACTACACATCTTAGTTTTATTGATGAAATATGATAGAAATAAGGAATAGTACTATAATGAGTAATGAAGTGATTTTTTGCAGATGATAATGAATGCTGATGAATAATGATGAAGTATATGCTACTATGGATAATGAAGTTTTTCTTTACAGGTGATGATGATAATGGAGTTATGATAATATAGATAATGAAATGATGGATAATGAAGTTTTTTTTTCTTTACAGATGAGGATAATGTGGAAGTTATGTATTCATGCTATGTAGTTATTTAAGTATTTGTTGCAGTTCGCTTTGACAGCAGGTGTTATATTGCATGTTATAATGACTGAAGGTTTTGGAAAGGACAGCTATGGAACACATCTTTATACACATTTCACTACCTGTTAATTCGAAGTTCACTACTTTTCAGCATAAAATGCGTTTCTTCTTTCAGCTTAATAATCCATTTTTTATATATATTTTTGCAGGAGAATTTATTTATGAAATTAATGTGCTATAAGCAGTTGTTCATTAAATCTATGTCATTTATGAATGTGATTACATATACTCTATTTGTTTCATAACCTTGCTACAGCTGACTCATGACGAATGACGTTACACATTTTCATTTACAGGAACAACCCAGAAACAATTTTTTTTTCTTTTTCTCTTCTTGCTTTCCCCTATAATTACCCAAAGCAATGCATTGCTAACATAAAAAATGTATTACCAGTCCCAAATAATGATACCAGTTTAAGAGAGTTCTGAGTAATACTGATTAGCTCTGAATAGTATGTCACTTGAATAATGAATGCTACTGATTACTGTATTGAGATGATGCTTTGTAACTGGAAAATGAATGCTACTGATTACTGTATTGAGATGACCAATGATTAATTAATAATGCTTTGTAACTGACAAATGAATGCTAATGCTACTGATTACTGTATTGGGATGATCAATGATTAATTAATAATGCTATGTAACAGGGAAATGAATGCTACTGATTACTGTATTGAGATGACCAATGATTAATTAATAATGCTTTGTAACTGAGAAATGAATGCTAATGCTACTGATTACTGTATTGAGATGACCAATGATTAATTAATAATGCTTTGTAACTGGGAAATGAATGCTACTGATTACTGTATTGAGATGACCAATGATTAATTAATAATGCTTTGTAACTGAGAAATGAATGCGAATGCTACTGATTACTGTATTGAGATGACCATTGATTAATTAATAATGCTTTGTAACTGGGAAATGAATGCTACTGATTACTGTATTGGGATGACCAATGATTAATTAATAATGCTTTGTAACTGGGAAATGAATGCTACTGATTACTGTATTGAGATGACCAATGATTAATTAATAATGCTTTGTAACTGGGAAATGAATGCTACTGATTACTGTATTGGGATGACCAATGATTAATTATCAATATTATTCTGTAATACTATATTATTGACTACCTCCTGTTTTAAGTAATGACTTCTGATGATTTGTAATTAAGTAACGAATTTCAATGTTCCCTGTAAAACGGATGACTTATGATGATTTGTAATTAGGCAATGGATTTCAATGTTCTCTGTAAAAAACGAATGACTTCTGATGATTTGTAATTAGGCAATGCATGCCAATGTTCTCTGTAAAACAATTTATGAACATTTTTCTGTAATACTACATACATGGTACAGAAATGTTCAATAACTGGGCTATGCCGCACACTACTAATGTAATTGCCAATGAAGACTAGTATGTGACTTAATGTCCTTCACCTTCTGACCTAACTACCCTGAATTACTGCAATATCCATTTGTCCTGTATATCCTCTTGATCATGGAGCACTATATTTGGTTTTTGCACTAATTCTACGTTGGTGTGCCTTGTAAGAGCGTGGTGTTGACACGACATGCTGTCCACCACCATAAGCGATGGAGACGTTATTATGGTCCCACTGTTTGGTGTACCTGATGTACTGCCAAAATGATAACATGGAATATTACTACGACATTTCAGTGTCTTGGCTACGCTGATAAACACTTCTGGGTAAAGAACTTCAGATTGTCTCACTTGGTGTTGTACTTCTGTGGAAAGATATGGACTTTCAGTGCAGCTGCGTGCAACCTAAAGTGCTACAACCATGATGCAATCCTTCCCTTTCCTATCCTAATTCTTGTAACATAGTGAAAATCATTTTTTGCTAACATCATTTATATTCATGGCCTATACATTTTTTCGATATATTCTGAACTACAGTGCGTGTGCACTTTTATCATTTTTCTAACATGATTTCTACTTATTGTATATACATTTTGTGATTTGCTGATATATTCTGAACTACAGTGCTTGTGCACTTATGTCACTTGTCAACATGATTTTTTTTTTGCCATTACGTTTATTTGTTGTGAAAATGCTAAAGAGTTTTTCAGTGCGTGTGCACTTAGTCATTTGTTAATATGTTTTGTACTCACATTTTGTTATTGTGCTCGGTGCGTGTGCACCACATTTACTTCATGTCCTACATCTGTATATTCTGTGAACGTAAAGTTAATTAGTAAAAAAAAAATTTGTTGCTCATGGCAAGTCCAAATGACTCACCATCGCTGCCAAATTTTTGCCCCCCCCCCCCCCCCCCCCCAGTGGAGGGTTATGAAACGCGTATGTATTCAGTACCAGCGATGGCGAGGCATGACAGAATCTCTGACCAGAGAGTTATTTATCGCGTCTAGTCTGCGCTTGACCGCGCGTCAGTACAGTTCCGAGTAGGGAGTCGCGAGGAACAGTTGCGAGTTGTACTCAGTCGGAGTAGTGTGTGAGGAGTCGGCGGGAGTCGATATGGGTCTCTGGTCACGGTTCGGGACGAGGTATATTGTTAAATAAGGTAATGAAGCAACATTCCGCACATCTGATAATGTAATGTATGTTAATTGTAATTAATTTGTTCAAGAAATGCCCTAATAATAATTTTGTTTTCAAAGCAATCGTTTTAAGAAAAGAATCATTCGAATTGAAACAATATTTCCTATGCTTTTCCTTCCAGGATCAATTTATCAGATTAATTACTGCACAGGGCCTAAGGTCAGCGCAGCTGCCCTTATAAAATTTATCAGGTTCACCATAACGTTAATTTTGTCCGGACTTAACATTTTTGCACATTTTTTATTATCATTGAGTTTTATTACTGTGGGAAGCTAACATTTGGGATTATTTGCAATTCTATTCAATTCTTTTCATTTTCATATTTTTACGGGGAGGTTACACTTGGCTCCATTTACATTTAATTGTTATCGATCATTTTTGTGGGGAGGATACAACATTGAAAGCCTCTATGATGGTGAAGATTTGTCTGATGTGATAGAAGGAGAAACAGGAGTCGATTTAGAAGAGATAGGGGATCCAGTGTTAGAATCGGAATTTAAAAGAGCTTTGGAGGACTTACGGTCAAATAAGGCAGAAGGGATAGATAACAGTCCATCAGAATTTCTAAAATCATTGGGGGAAATGGCAACAAAACGACTATGCACGTTGGTGTGTAGAATATATGAGTCTGGCGATATACCATCTGACTTTCGGAAAAGCATCATCCACACAATTCCGAAGACGGCAAGAGCTGACAAGTGCGAGAATTATCGCACAATCAGCTTAACAGCTCATACATCGAAGCTGCTTACATGAATAATATACAGAAGAATGGAAAAGAAAATTGAGAATGCGCTAGGTGACGATCAGTTTGGCTTTAGGAATAGTAAAGGGACGAGAGAGGCAATTCTGACGTTACGGCTAATAATGGAAGCAAGGCTAAAGAAAAATCAAGACACTTTCATAGGATTTGTCGACCTGGAAAAAGCGTTCGACAATATAAAATGGTGCAAGCTGTTCGAGATTCTGAAAAAAGTAGGGGTAAGCTATAGGGAGAAACGGGTCATATACAATATGTACACTCTTTGACATAAAACTTGACCGGCGGCCGGCCGCTTCAGAGGCTAAGTCCGCGCCGATCGCGACATGGGACAAAAAAACTGGCCAACTCGCTAATTCTCTAAGTCCGGTTATCTGCACAATCTGGCAACACTGTAGACTGCGGCACTTCCTGGAGGAAAACTTGTCGCATGATAGAGAAACTCTAGGCTGATTACGCCTGTGGTCTAGCGGTAGCGTGCGTTGTTTCTGTTCATAATGTCAGTGGATCGAGAGCAGCTGACATAAAATATTTTTATAGCCTCTTCTGTCTGAATGCTGAAGACGTGAATGTAATGGTAGCGCAGATTCAATCTATTTCGCTTTGTGACACACCGATATCAAAATTTTATCCAGTAACGATTTTGCGGCAGATTTCCTGCAGACTGTCCTCCTCTGGACGCCGTATGCGGCAAAGCTTCGGGATCCATTTGCTGGCTACTGGCAGCGGCCGTGGCGACAGCAGCGGCGCTGCACTCCCCCGTTCTTTATCGAAAGCGCCTGCTACCGCTCATCGCTTTTGATGATTTCAAACGCTTTATTATTAAATGTTGCTCCACAGAAAATTTCTACAATTTCCATTCACGCTCAAAAGCAACGGAGACAGACGCCCTGATTAGTAGGCGGGTATTATATTACATTAATTGGCAAGAGCTGAGTATGACCCGAAATTAATTTTATAGACTGGGACGAAATTAAACCACCTCACTACATTCGATGAATTTATAAATGCTTCATACCTCGTTTCTTTTCCTTTCAAACTCAATTATTTGTGCAACTTTTGGTCAATGTTTGGATGTTTTCGTCAAGCCAGAGTGAGCGTCTGTGGTGTAAAGTGTATTACAGTTCTTGTTTCATTCCTTATGGTAAGTCTATGCGATAAACTGTGTGAATACCTTGCAATGCATGCTCTGTAGCAGTGCAGGAACACTGCACATTTGGAGTTCCATGTATGGGTTCATGAAGTATTTATTGTTGATCGGAAGTGATAGTTAAGGTCATCAGATTTAAACCAGAAAAATTTGTCGTTTTGAAGGTTTCAGAGAACGGAAAGGAATTACTAACGCCGGTGTTAGAAAACGTCTACAGTTAAATGCTATTGCAAAAATTTAGAAGAAGGGAACTATATTAATGAACATGTGCACTTCATAAACAACCTTCTGACATGTTAGACCTATATGACGAACAAAGCTCAAATTTATATCGTTGACAGTCGGTTTGAATCTTTTCAGGGTCTATTTTACAGTGAAGCACCTTGGAATTTGCAAAGCAGAAATCCATGATATTAACTTAATTTACTAAGTCGAAATCGGACGAAGATTGATGTTTAAAGGCATTCTTCAGATTTCGCATAAGAAATTTTTACTAGCAGTTTGCAACTCCATTAATTAAAATGGAAAATAAAAGGTTGTAGTCAGCGGCTTCTACCGTGATTCGAACTGCTATGTCTTATAGTACAAGCACTGCAACGCACAAGGGAACCTCTGAGCTAACGACACACTGGCGGCCAGAGGCGGAATATAGTCACTGCGATGTTGCCTGAGCCTCAAAACGCAACCTTAAACACACGAACAGAGGAGGTGGAGATTACTGTTTTAACGTCCCGTCGACAACGATGTCATTAGAGACGGAGCACAAGCTCGGGTTAGGGAAGGATGGGGAAGGAAATCGGCCGTGCCCTTCCTAAGGAACCATCCCGGCATTTGCCTGAAGCGATTTAGGGAAATCATTGAAAACCTAAATCAGGATGGCCGGGCGCGGGATTGCACCGTCGTCCTCCCGAATGCACACACAAACAGGTGTTACTTATGTGAAGAACGCCGTTCTTGGAGTCCAGAAATTAAATATACTTTATAATTGTGTCATCTTGCAGTGGATTATATCGTACGAGTCTTCGATGTGGAAAACGAATGTCAAGTGAATTTAGCGAGGTAACGCCGACCTACACCCGGAAGTAAATGCACTATCAGAGTGTTGACAAATAGTTGCTACGACGCTGCCATTTCTAGGCTCTCTGACGAGGCAGCTCTTCAGCGAAATGCTTGCCGTGATTCTCCGATACGGTTCTTCAGAGTGGAGACGCGCGCGCACGTTTGGTTTTTATGCGGCGTTCTCCCCTGATGGTTTCTGACGTCGCCTTGTGGGCTATGTATACATATGAGACATTCAATTATCATTAATCCAGAATCATACAAGTTTCAGCTTCCGGCGTGGAAGAAGGCTGTTGACGCCGACATTATATCATTTCAACGTAGGGAAAGCAAAACGGATCATTCAATGTTTCTCATTCAACATAAAGCATGTGAGATAATTTTCCGTAACGTTCATAATCATTTAAAAATACAAACGAAGTAAAAATACACCGGAAGCTTATTCGAATTGAATATAACGCTTTGCACCTCGATGTCGAATTTGTCCACTTGCAATCTTTTGCAGCATACACATAGAATGTCATGATTACCACGAGAATGAAGAAATATGTTGGTAAGGATGGAAGCAAGAAGAGACGCAGTCAACAAATATTCTATTCCTCATGGCATTCATTTCATTTGACACGTAAGAAGAGGTAAAGCGGGAATTTACTTTCGTTAACACGAAAGATATGCCGCACATATTGATAACGAGGAAGTCTGCGTCTTCATACGTTTCCTCCTTGAAATCTGTATGCTCTATTATATACTAAGTAGCCCGATGATTGTTTCAGTAATGTTACCCTCTTGTTTGACCCCGTAACGATGAACAGATTCCAAATGTATGTCTCCCTTCCTGGGTTGTTTTTTGTGTTTTATTGCTTGGAATTCCTGAAGCAGACCACTGTGCCTTCCCCCCTCGTGGGTTAGGTCTCAAAACTAAACCGCTTTGTATCCAATGGCATAATTTATTCAGACAGCATCAGCATAAGACTATCAAACAAAGCCTTCCATTCACAGTTGCAGCACTCCAACCAGCACTGACCAAAGTGTAATCCACGGTCATGGCCCTAAATTACCAGCTGTCTGCTACTGTGGCAAAGTCCGTACTACACTTTCGATTCCGCAGCACCATTTTATCTGGTAACACTGTGTAGTTGCACAGTTGTGCTACCAGGTCTGTCCTCACACTGTCAACTTTATGTATCTCACTTCTCCTGTAGCGTAGATCACGAGGAGCCGAAGTAAATGAGTGTATTCTGCATGACGTAACATTCAGTATTCCCTTCTTTCATAGCCACTCTTCATGTGCATCGATACCAAATAGGAATGCGAAAACTCTTGCGAGTGAGAGAATGACAATAAAAATCGTAACAAGAACAAGCAAATAATGAATGATGTTTATTCCAACGCAGAACGAGAATGGCTTTAAATATAAAAATCTGTATCTATATCTATATCGACATCTATTGATCTTTGAGTTGGCACAATGCAAATATATTCTTAGCATTTAGTTACTGAATTTAGTTCTGGATGTTTGCAGAGAAAAGGAAAAGTCGGTACTTCTCGCTAGTGTAATATAATGTGAACCAGCAACTACCCTTTCCTTAGAACACGACTCAAGCAGATCCTCAAGTAGGTAGCAAGGCACTGCTGCATTCTGTTCCCTGACATTGCTCTGATGACGGTTAATGCAGATAGTTCCGATTATGAAATACAAAACGTATTGCAGGTTAGTTCCTAGGATAGTAACATTAAATTTGCGTTGTAGACGGCACATGAACGTGACGACTATCCATATTACTCATCAATATAAAAAGACAATATTTTGGGAATTTAGCAGGATTACTCAAAATGAATTCTGAAATTGGGTGACTGACTGCATAGGTGCTAAACGTCGTCAAGAGTATACGATGTCCTAATCGCATTAGGAATATGAAGATCGTCTTCGACAGCTCGCAACTTTCACATTGCTATCTCCACCCTACTCCAGACAGCCCTCGGTGGAGTTGCACTACGTTGCCGATGTTATGGAAGGCCTTCAAACCGACAACAGACCACATATTGAAAAATACAAGCGAATTCTCTTGCAGCGTAAGCTTATTGTAACTAATCTAAAAATTATTGGAGAGGAACATTGTCCTATTCAAAAAAAGTAAAATGTTACACACTGTTGACGTCAAACGGACATTATCTATGTCCTGTCTTGTGTCCTACTCATCTATAATATCAAGTGTACTATGAAAATGATTATATATAATGGATGATAGGGTAATGCATTGATACCAGATGGTGGGGGCCGGCCGGTGTGGCCGTGCGGTTCTAGGCGCTTCAGTTTGGAACCGCGTGACCGCTACGGTCGCAGGTTCGAATCCTGCCTCGGGCATGGATGTGAGTGATGTCCTTAGGTTAGTTAGGTTTAAGTAGTTCTAAGTTCTAGGGGACTGATGACCTTAGAAGTTAAGTCCCATAGTGCTCAGAACCATTTGAACTATTTAACACAAAATGACATTAAAAATTAAAGTTATTCACGAGCAGCTAGTTGAGAATATGTATGAACATTAAATGATACGACGAACTGAAATAATATGACGAAGAGTTCAGCGCTCACTGGGAATAGAGCCCCACACATATCGTTGTTGACTACACACAAAGAGACGTCAGCTACCGAATTTTTATCCACCAGCTGCTCAGAATAGCATCTTGAACTTACAGTCATCTCGCAAATAGTTCTGTGTCTCACTGGGAGTTAAAAACGTCAGATATCGTTAGTGTTGACAACGAATGAAAATACATTAAAAATCAAAATTATTATCCACCAGCAGATAGGTGTTCTCATGATAGAGCTTGATAATACATAATTAAATCTTTAGTGCCGGGCCAGGATTCGATCCCATTCACGCGTAATATGTGAAGGTGTTGAGGAATCTGCAGTTTTGAACAAACAACAAATTGTAGCCGAGCTGTATTGCCACGAGGGGATCAAATTCCGCGTTAAGGGCGATCTGAGTTGCATTCCCAGTTTAGAACCAATTTTATCGACATACAGAAGCTCAAATAAAAGATGGAATAAGTGTCCTGTGACCATAAATAGCGTTTGTGTCGTCACTTGAAATAAATAAGGAGTATAAGAAAGGTTACTAGTGATAGAGTTTCTACATGTCGCCACTCCAGACATTATTGTGGTTCAACCTACCGTCTACTTGGTAAAGAAGGAATATCATCTTTAATGTGAATTTTCAGACCACGCAGCCATTATATCTCCTTCACTTGGTGTAGCCAGGAGAGAATGGAATCTCTCTCTCCCTATCTAAAATCATTGACGGAAGGGGGAATCGAACCCAGAGCATAGGTATAACAACCTACCATCCGTCCAACAGACCACGAAATCCTCTTCTCTGCGAGTCATTTTTCTATCGTAACGCAGTTGCGCCACACTGGATGAGAATTCTGACACACAGGCTCCCTGTAGTAATTTGCAGCATGTTCAGTAAATTCATTTACTTGGTTGACCGAATCACCATGAACTAGCTGCCTCGGCTACCCAGTGCATACATTCGACTATTTTGTAATCACAGAAATAAAATCACGTAACTGCCACCTACACACAACTGCCAACAGTGTAGGATGCAGAAGTTTAAATAGGAAGTGTTCCTTTCCACTTGAGCTATTCTATTGCGCTATCTGTTACTAGAAAACGTCGTTCAGTCCAAAAGAAAAGCTGTAACTGTTTGTCTCTCAGAAGTCAAGACCTGGCCATATGCATAATCTCACAGTGCTGTGGAATCCAAAAGTTCTGGAGGAATAGTTGCCGAGCTCTGGAGCTGCTGTAGCTACGTGTCAGCTTGTAGCATAGATAAGATGTCGCGAGTTCGAATACATTCAGTGCTACATTTTTTAAAACGCAATTCTGCTCTCTGCTGAAGGTATCAATCTAATGGAACTTTGAACATAATTCCCTTCACTTCTCAACCCAAAGTAGTCGCATGTGGAAAAAGGGCTAACTACTGTGACATTTTGTTCTATTCAGGTTTAATAGACAGCAGGCAGCAGATGCATCTCGAAGATGTGCAGGGAGAGCGCATCGTGCCATAATATGTCAGAAAAGTATTTTCTACATTAGCAGTCGTGTGGTAGTGATATTTTATTCTTCTTCAAACATTGTTTGACAGCTTTAACTCAGAACAAGTTTTCTACATGCATGTAATCAATAAACTGCATGTGCATTGTCAGACTGTCATAGGTAACATCAGAGAATTCGCATATATCGTTGATGTTTAATTTCTCTCTCATGTTTACTATTGTTTTAACAACACTAAAGGAAACCTTACGAAAATTGTGCACTGTATTATAAGAAATGAAATAAAACTAACCATGATAACCTTACGACGAAAGTATCTGTACACAAGCATGCCTCTATCGACACGAATTAGTAAAATACTACTCACTTAGATTTTGATTGGGTCTGTGTTTAATTGGTATGCTGTGTCATACTCAAGAGGTATGCAAATGTGGCATTTCATAAATATAGTTACGTATTCCTAGAAACCCAAAATTCGCTTGGCAGCAGCGGAAAGAGGCCTTACTTGTTGTGCAGCATTGTAAGTTTTTCAACATTGCACTATGAGCTGAAAGCATTTTCTTGCGATTTCCTTATTGATGTTTGATCTGACTGCTTGTAGCTCTTTCACAGAAGGGATAAAAACGTTACACTCAGTGAGACTGGAACTGCGAACCGTAACAGAGGCTTTTTGAGAGGTCAGCACGTTACCACAGAGCTGGCGAGGAGGTATGGGTCTTAGCTTCCTATTACGATGGCAATAGTAACTAGAACTCGTAAACCGCTATTTGAAGGTCGAGATTAGTTGCGGTTTCCACCTGCAACGACTTTCCTGGGCTGAAAACCGTAAATTTTCAATCTTTTGTTACCCTTCAAGCGATAATAACTCAGATTATTCAATGGAAATGACAGGTAAAATCAAGTGAACTTTGAGGCTTAATTCCGTGCACACCAGGAAGTAACTCGTCGATCACAGAGTTGCCAAACATACGTTGCCTTGTTGCCAAATCTCAGTTACAGTACCAGCAGGAAGAAGACGAACCGATGTGATCCTACAGCGGTCTGGGAAGTGACCATAGCTGGTGTCTCCAAGTCGCGGCTGCTACGGCCTGGAGTACGTAATGCGTCTGATTCGCTTTCTGTAACTAGGTTTAGGGACTGGAGCGTAGTTACTAATAATACTCGGAACTGACTGCAAACTGAGCATCATAAATCAGTAACTCTCATTGTTGTTTTTATATTTCTTTCGTAAGTGTACTCAAAACTAAGAAAGTCATTCACAGGCGTTTTCGTGCCTCGCCGATAGTCGAGCACAACATACAAATAAAAATAAAAAAGAATGTGTGTGTGTGTGTGTGTGTGTGTGTGTGTGTGTGAGAGAGAGAGAGAGAGAGAGATAAATAAAAAGCAATGAGAGAGAGTGTAAAAAATTGTTGTAAAGAAATTGAATCATGGTATTTAAAGAAATCTTTCATTAAAATGACACGTTCCACATCATTACGAAATGTCGTATTCATGATCTATGGAACAAGAGTTAATCTAATGTAATCTAATCTAATCTAATCACATCATATTGATGATTAGCCATGAAGAGTCATGAATTACCGAAATTTTGGCCAATACCAGTAACCAAATCTAAACTTGAAAATAAAAGACGACAATTTTTGTAATAAACCGTGACTCCTATCAAGACCCTTTCGTCCCTGTTATCTAACCACGAAAGATGTCTGATATACCTCCATTCTGAAGTAACAAAGTGTGCATGCATTTAAAGATGAAGTGCATGATGTGAAGTTCTGTGACGGACATACGAACCCAACACGTAATCCGATTGTTAACTAAGAAAAATCAAATGTTACGTATCGGTTTTTCTTACGAGCCGCTAGGTGTCTGAATCTAAAATAAGGATACAAACTTTTGTGCCTAAGCGACAATCGAACTGCACACCTACCGTGCATCCACGAATATAGCTTAAGTATCAGTTGCTTACTCATGAACAGTAAGATGTGTGCGTGTTTGACCAGAAATAACGACACCTGTTGCGATTGTTGGAAACACATGAACAGACATTGAAATTGCGCGTTAATTTTCACTAGGAGGTGGGTGTGCACTTGATAAAGCTAGAAATGAAATTATGAATATTTTTGTACTGGATCAGGTTTCAGACCCACATACTTACCTTTGGAGGAGACCTAGAGAAGATTGCAGTCTTGGGAAAAGGAACGAAATGACTGAACTATACTGTTCCGAGAGATTCAGATCCTCGAAAGAGGAGATAATAATTCGAATCACAGTCCAGCACCAAATTTTTAAACGTCTCTAGTTCAATCAAGTACAAGTAAAATAAGAGCCCTGTCCCTTTAAATGGCTATCGGTTCATCAAATAAAATAAAATTCCTAATGTAAGTAAGCTTACTGGCGACTGTATTTATGTTTAGCATGACTTCCGCTGTGTCATTTTCCAACTTAAACCGGCTCTGCCCAGTTGGTAATGAAGGAACGTGATGTTTAATGCGGATTCTGGATTATAACGTCTTTCTCTTGAGGTTACCAGAGGTAAAATAAATCTGTTTGTGCCTCTTAAAAGTAAATGCCTGAACCCACGCATTGCACCTGTGATAGCTCGTTCCACCATACCATTGTGGCCACATTACCCAGCCCCAAGAGTGTGCTGTAACGGATGATGTGCTTAGCTTACAAAATTAGTCACGGTGGAAAAAATGCGAGTCTATTAAATGGTCAAGTAGAAGCAAGCTTCTGACGCAGAGATTATGCTATTCTCATGTCAGCAGGATGTAAAGAATCTTCTAGGCATCATAGGCTGGATGTGAAGCCATTTTGATTTTTCACAAATTCAGCAAATTTCGTAGTTCGAGAAAATCCACTGTGTTACCTATGACAGTCTGACAATGCACATGCAGTTTATTGATTACATGCATGTAGAAAACTTGTTCTGAGTTAAAGCTGTCAAACAATGTTTGAAGAAGAATAAAATATCACTACCACACGACTGCTAATGTAGAAAATGCTTTTCTGACATATTATGGCACGATGCGCTCTCCCTGCACATCTTCGAGATGCATCTGCTGCCTGCTGTCTATTAAACCTGAATAGAACAAAATGTCACAGTAGTTAGCCCTTTTTCCACATGCGACTACTTTGGGTTGAGAAGTGAAGGGAATTATGTTCAAAGTTCCATTAGATTGATACCTTCAGCAGAGAGCAGAATTGCGTTTTAAAAAATGTAGCACTGAATGTATTCGAACTCGCGACATCTTATCTATGCTACAAGCTGACACGTAGCTACAGCAGCTCCAGAGCTCGGCAACTATTCCTCCAGAACTTTGGGTTCCACAGCACTGTGAGATTATGCATATGGCCAGGTCTTGACTTCTGAGAGACAAACAGTTACAGCTTTTCTTTTGGACTGAACGACGTTTTCTAGTAACAGATAGCGCAATAGAATAGCTCAAGTGGAAAGGAACACTTCCTATTTAAACTTCTGCATCCTACACTGTTGGCAGTTGTGTGTAGGTGGCAGTTACGTGATTTTATTTCTGTGATTACAAAATAGTCGAATGTATACACTGGGTAGCCGAGGCAGCTAGTTCATGGTGATTCGGTCAACCAAGTAAATGAATTTACTGAACATGCTGCAAATTACTACAGGGAGCCTGTGTGTCAGAATTCTCATCCAGTGTGGCGCAACTGCGTTACGATAGAAAAATGACTCGCAGAGAAGAGGATTTCGTGGTCTGTTGGACGGATGGTAGGTTGTTATACCTATGGTCTGGGTTCGATTCCCCCTTCCGTCAATGATTTTAGATAGGGAGAGAGAGATTCCATTCTCTCCTGGCTACACCAAGTGAAGGAGATATAATGGCTGCGTGGTCTGAAAATTCACATTAAAGATGATATTCCTTCTTTACCAAGTAGACGGTAGGTTGAACCACAATAATGTCTGGAGTGGCGACATGTAGAAACTCTATCACTAGTAACCTTTCTTATACTCCTTATTTATTTCAAGTGACGACACAAACGCTATTTATGGTCACAGGACACTTATTCCATCTTTTATTTGAGCTTCTGTATGTCGATAAAATTGGTTCTAAACTGGGAATGCAACTCAGATCGCCCTTAACGCGGAATTTGATCCCCTCGTGGCAATACAGCTCGGCTACAATTTGTTGTTTGTTCAAAACTGCAGATTCCTCAACACCTTCACATATTACGCGTGAATGGGATCGAATCCTGGCCCGGCACTAAAGATTTAATTATGTATTATCAAGCTCTATCATGAGAACACCTATCTGCTGGTGGATAATAATTTTGATTTTTAATGTATTTTCATTCGTTGTCAACACTAACGATATCTGACGTTTTTAACTCCCAGTGAGACACAGAACTATTTGCGAGATGACTGTAAGTTCAAGATGCTATTCTGAGCAGCTGGTGGATAAAAATTCGGTAGCTGACGTCTCTTTGTGTGTAGTCAACAACGATATGTGTGGGGCTCTATTCCCAGTGAGCGCTGAACTCTTCGTCATATTATTTCAGTTCGTCGTATCATTTAATGTTCATACATATTCTCAACTATCTGCTCGTGAATAACTTTAATTTTTAATGTCATTTTGTGTTAAATAGTTCAAATGGTTCTGAGCACTATGGGACTTAACTTCTAAGGTCATCAGTCCCCTAGAACTTAGAACTACTTAAACCTAACTAACCTAAGGACATCACTCACATCCATGCCCGAGGCAGGATTCGAACCTGCGACCGTAGCGGTCACGCGGTTCCAAACTGAAGCGCCTAGAACCGCACGGCCACACCGGCCGGCCCCCACCATCTGGTATCAATGCATTACCCTATCATCCATTATATATAATCATTTTCATAGTACACTTGATATTATAGATGAGTAGGACACAAGACAGGACATAGATAATGTCCGTTTGACGTCAACAGTGTGTAACATTTTACTTTTTTTGAATAGGACAATGTTCCTCTCCAATAATTTTTAGATTAGTTACAATAAGCTTACGCTGCAAGAGAATTCGCTTGTATTTTTCAATATGTGGTCTGTTGTCGGTTTGAAGGCCTTCCATAACATCGGCAACGTAGTGCAACTCCACCGAGGGCTGTCTGGAGTAGGGTGGAGATAGCAATGTGAAAGTTGCGAGCTGTCGAAGACGATCTTCATATTCCTAATGCGATTAGGACATCGTATACTCTTGACGACGTTTAGCACCTATGCAGTCAGTCACCCAATTTCAGAATTCATTTTGAGTAATCCTGCTAAATTCCCAAAATATTGTCTTTTTATATTGATGAGTAATATGGATAGTCGTCACGTTCATGTGCCGTCTACAACGCAAATTTAATGTTACTATCCTAGGAACTAACCTGCAATACGTTTTGTATTTCATAATCGGAACTATCTGCATTAACCGTCATCAGAGCAATGTCAGGGAACAGAATGCAGCAGTGCCTTGTTACCTACTTGAGGATCTGCTTGAGTCGTGTTCTAAGGAAAGGGTAGTTGCTGGTTCACATTATATTACACTAGCGAGAAGTACCGACTTTTCCTTTTCTCTGCAAACATCCAGAACTAAATTCAGTAACTAAATGCTAAGAATATACACTCCTGGAAATGGAAAAAAGAACACATTGACACCGGTGTGTCAGACCCACCATACTTGCTCCGGACACTGCGAGAGGGCTGTACAAGCAATGATCACACGCACGGCACAGCGGACACACCAGGAACCGCGGTGTTGGCCGTCGAATGGCGCTAGCTGCGCAGCATTTGTGCACCGCCGCCGTCAGTGTCAGCCAGTTTGCCGTGGCATACGGAGCTCCATCGCAGTCTTTAACACTGGTAGCATGCCGCGACAGCGTGGACGTGAACCGTATGTGCAGTTGACGGACTTTGAGCGAGGGCGTATAGTGGGCATGCGGGAGGCCGGGTGGACGTACCGCCGAATTGCTCAACACGTGGGGCGTGAGGTCTCCACAGTACATCGATGTTGTCGCCAGTGGTCGGTGGAAGGTGCACGTGCCCGTCGACCTGGGACCGGACCGCGGCGACGCACGGATGCACGCCAAGACCGTAGGATCCTACGCAGTGCCGTAGGGGACCGCACAGCCACTTCCCAGCAAATTAGGGACACTGTTGCTCCTGGGGTATCGGCGAGGACCATTCGCAACCGTCTCCATGAAGCTGGGCTACGGTCCCGCACACCGTTAGGCCGTCTTCCGCTCACGCCCCAACATCGTGCAGCCCGCCTCCAGTGGTGTCGCGACAGGCGTGAATGGAGGGACGAATGGAGACGTGTCGTCTTCAGTCGCTTCTGCCTTGGTGCCAATGATGGTCGTATGCGTGTTTGGCGCTGTGCAGGTGAGCGCCACAATCAGGACTGCATACGACCGAGGCACACAGGGTCAACACCCGGCATCATGGTGTGGGGAGCGATCTCCTACACTGGCCGTACACCACTGGTGATCGTCGAGGGGACACTGAATAGTGCACGGTACATCCAAACCGTCATCGAACCCATCGTTCTACCATTCCTAGACCGGCAAGGGAACTTGCTGTTCTAACAGGACAATGCACGTCCGCATGTATCCCGTGCCACCCAACGTGCTCTAGAAGGTGTAAGTCAAGTAACCTGGCCAGCAAGATCTCCGGATCTGTCCCCCATTGAGCATGTTTGGGACTGGATGAAGCGTCGTCTCACGCGGTCTGCACGTCCAGCATGAACGCTGGTCCAACTGAGGCGCCAGGTGGAAATGGCATGGCAAGCCGTTCCACAGGACTACATCCAGCATCTCTACGATCGTCTCCATGGGAGAATAGCAGCCTGCATTGCTGCGAAAGGTGGATATACACTGTACTAGTGCCGACATTGTGCATGCTCTGTTGGCTGTGTCTATGTGCCTGTGGTTCTGTCAGTGTGATCATGTGATGTATCTGACCCCAGGAATGTGTCAATAAAGTTTCCCCTTCCTGGGGCAATGAATTCACGGTGTTCTTATTTCAATTTCCAGGAGTGTATTTGCATTGTGCCAACTCAAAGATCAATAGATGTCGATATAGATATAGATACAGATTTTTATATTTAAAGCCATTCTCGTTCTGCGTTGGAATAAACATCATTCATTATTTGCTTGTTCTTGTTACGATTTTTATTGTCATTCTCTCACTCGCAAGAGTTTTCGCATTCCTATTTGGTATCGATGCACATGAAGAGTGGCTATGAAAGAAGGGAATACTGAATGTTACGTCATGCAGAATACACTCATTTACTTCGGCTCCTCGTGATCTACGCTACAGGAGAAGTGAGATACATAAAGTTGACAGTGTGAGGACAGACCTGGTAGCACAACTGTGCAACTACACAGTGTTACCAGATAAAATGGTGCTGCGGAATCGAAAGTGTAGTACGGACTTTGCCACAGTAGCAGACAGCTGGTAATTTAGGGCCATGACCGTGGATTACACTTTGGTCAGTGCTGGTTGGAGTGCTGCAACTGTGAATGGAAGGCTTTGTTTGATAGTCTTATGCTGATGCTGTCTGAATAAATTATGCCATTGGATACAAAGCGGTTTAGTTTTGAGACCTAACCCACGAGGGGGGAAGGCACAGTGGTCTGCTTCAGGAATTCCAAGCAATAACACACAAAAAACAACCCAGGAAGGGAGACATACATTTGGAATCTGTTCATCGTTACGGGGTCAAACAAGAGGGTAACATTACTGAAACAATCATCGGGCTACTTAGTATATAATAGAGCATACAGATTTCAAGGAGGAAACGTATGAAGACGCAGACTTCCTCGTTATCAATACGTGCGGCATATCTTTCGTGTTAACGAAAGTAAATTCCCGCTTTACCTCTTCTTACGTGTCAAATGAAATGAATGCCATGAGGAATAGAATATTTGTTGACTGCGTCTCTTCTTGCTTCCATCCTTACCAACATATTTCTTCATTCTCGTGGTAATCATGACATTCTATGTGTATGCTGCAAAAGATTGCAAGTGGACAAATTCGACATCGAGGTGCAAAGCGTTATATTCAATTCGAATAAGCTTCCGGTGTATTTTTACTTCGTTTGTATTTTTAAATGATTATGAACGTTACGGAAAATTATCTCACATGCTTTATGTTGAATGAGAAACATTGAATGATCCGTTTTGCTTTCCCTACGTTGAAATGATATAATGTCGGCGTCAACAGCCTTCTTCCACGCCGGAAGCTGAAACTTGTATGATTCTGGATTAATGATAATTGAATGTCTCATATGTATACATAGCCCACAAGGCGACGTCAGAAACCATCAGGGGAGAACGCCGCATAAAAACCAAACGTGCGCGCGCGTCTCCACTCTGAAGAACCGTATCGGAGAATCACGGCAAGCATTTCGCTGAAGAGCTGCCTCGTCAGAGAGCCTAGAAATGGCAGCGTCGTAGCAACTATTTGTCAACACTCTGATAGTGCATTTACTTCCGGGTGTAGGTCGGCGTTACCTCGCTAAATTCACTTGACATTCGTTTTCCACATCGAAGACTCGTACGATATAATCCACTGCAAGATGACACAATTATAAAGTATATTTAATTTCTGGACTCCAAGAACGGCGTTCTTCACATAAGTAACACCTGTTTGTGTGTGCATTCGGGAGGACGACGGTGCAATCCCGCGCCCGGCCATCCTGATTTAGGTTTTCAATGATTTCCCTAAATCGCTTCAGGCAAATGCCGGGATGGTTCCTTAGGAAGGGCACGGCCGATTTCCTTCCCCATCCTTCCCTAACCCGAGCTTGTGCTCCGTCTCTAATGACATCGTTGTCGACGGGACGTTAAAACAGTAATCTCCACCTCCTCTGTTCGTGTGTTTAAGGTTGCGTTTTGAGGCTCAGGCAACATCGCAGTGACTATATTCCGCCTCTGGAAGCCAGTGTGCCGTTAGCTCAGAGGTTCGCTTGTGCGTTTCAGTGCTTGTACTATAAGACATAGCAGTTCGAATCACGGTAGAAGCCGCTAACTACAACCTTTTATTTTCCATTTTAATTAATGGAGTTGCAAACTGCTAGTAAAAATTTCTTATGCGTAATCTGAAGAATGCCTTTAAACATCAATCTTCGTCCGATTTCGACTTAGTAAATTAAGTTAATATCATGGATTTCTGCTTTGCAAATTCCAAGGTGCTTCACTGTAAAATAGACCCTGAAAAGATTCAAACCGACTGCCAACGATATGAATTTGAGCTTTGTTCGTCATATAGGTCTAACATGTCAGAAGGTTGTTTATGAAGTGCACATGTTCATTAATATAGTTCCCTTCTTCTAAATTTTTGCAATAGCATTTAACTGTAGACGTTTTCTAACACCGGCGTTAGCAATTTCTTTCCGTTCTCTGAAACCTTCAAAACGACAAATTTTTCTGGTTTAAATCTGATGACCTTAACTATCACTTCCGATCAACAATAAATACTTCATGAACCCATACATGGAACTCCAAATGTGCAGTGTTCCTGCACTGCTACAGAGCATGCATTGCAAGGTATTCACACAGTTTATCGCATAGACTTACCATAAGGAATGAAACAAGAACTGTAATACACTTTACACCACAGACGCTCACTCTGGCTTGACGAAAACATCCAAACATTGACCAAAAGTTGCACAAATAATTGAGTTTGAAAGGAAAAGAAACGAGGTATGAAGCATTTATAAATTCATCGAATGTAGTGAGGTGGTTTAATTTCGTCCCAGTCTATAAAATTAATTTCGGGCCATACTCAGCTCTTGCCAATTAATGTAATATAATACCCGCCTACTAATCAGGGCGTCTGTCTCCGTTGCTTTTGAGCGTGAATGGAAATTGTAGAAATTTTCTGTGGAGCAACATTTAATAATAAAGCGTTTGAAATCATCAAAAGCGATGAGCGGTAGCAGGCGCTTTCGATAAAGAACGGGGGAGTGCAGCGCCGCTGCTGTCGCCACGGCCGCTGCCAGTAGCCAGCAAATGGATCCCGGAGCTTTGCCGCATACGGCGTCCAGAGGAGGACAGTCTGCAGGAAATCTGCCGCAAAATCGTTACTGGATAAAATTTTGATATCGGTGTGTCACAAAGCGAAATAGATTGAATCTGCGCTACCATTACATTCACGTCTTCAGCATTCAGACAGAAGAGGCTATAAAAATATTTTATGCCAGCTGCTCTCGATCCACTGACATTATGAACAGAAACAACGCACGCTACCGCTAGACCACAGGCGTAATCAGCCTAGAGTTTCTCTATCATGCGACAAGTTTTCCTCCAGGAAGTGCCGCAGTCTACAGTGTTGCCAGATTGTGCAGATAACCGGACTTAGAGAATTAGCGAGTTGGCCAGTTTTTTTGTCCCATGTCGCGATCGGCGCGGACTTAGCCTCTGAAGCGGCCGGCCGCCGGTCAAGTTTTATGTCAAAGAGTGTACAACAACCAAGAGGGAATAATAAGAGTGGACGATCAAGAACGAAGTGCTCTTATTAAGAAGGGTGTAAGACAAGGCTGTAGCCTCTCGCCCCTACTCTTCAATCCGTACATCGAAGAAGCAATGATGGAAATAAAAGAAAGGTTCAGGAGTGGAATTAAAATACAAGGTGAAAGGATATCAATGATACGATTCGCTGATGACATTGCTATCCTGAGTGAAAGTGAAGAAGAATTAAATGATCTGCTGAACGGAATGAACAGTCTAATTAGTACGCAGTATGGTTTGAGAGTAAATCGGAGAAAGACGAAGGTAATGAGAAGTAGTAGAAATGAGAACAGCGATAAACTTAACATCAGGATTGATGGTCACGAAGTCAATGAAGTTAAGAAATTCTGCTACCTAGGCAGTAAAATAACCAATGACGGACGGAGCAAGGACATCAAAAGCAGACTCGCTATGGCAAAAAAGGCATTTCTGGCCAAGAGAAGTCTACTAATATCAAATACCGGCCTTAATTTGAGGAAGAAATTTCTGAGGATGTACGTCTGGAGCACAGCATTGTATGGTAGTGAAACATGGACTGTGGGAAAACCGGAACAGAAGAGAATCGAAGCATTTGAGATGTGGTGCTATAGACGAATGTTGAAAATTAGGTGGACTGATAAGGTAAGGAATGAGGAGGTTCTACGCAGAATCGGAGAGGAAAGGAATATGTGGAAAATACTGATAAGGAGAAGGGACAGGATGATAGGACATCTGCTAAGACATGAGGGAATGTCTTCCATGGTACTAGAGGGACCTGTAGAGGGCAAAAACTGTAGAGGAAGACAGAGATTGGAATACGTCAAGCAAATAATTGAGGACGTAGGTTGCAAGTGCTACTCTGAGATGAAGAGGTTAGCACAGGAAAGGAATTCGTGGCGGGCCGCATCAAACCAGTCAGTAGACTGATGACCAAAAAAAAAAAAAAAAAAAGAAAAAAATATGAACAAACAACCAAAAGGCTGTCGAACTACATGCCGTGCCAGACAGCATCAACACAGTGAGGAAAAACACACTGCCGGAAATCTACGCTAATGACCAGGGCAGGTAAGTGGGGCGTTAACGACCACAAGGCAAAAAATACCGCTGGCGCACTTCACTGATAAATAACAATCAATTTAATAGTTAAACATCATACAGGAAGACGGCTGCAAAATTTCGCTGTCTCCAAGACACCGTACGTTGCTGCTAGCCGGAACGGTCCAGGAAGCAACAACCGCCAATAAATGAAGAGATGTCACAGCAGTTGAGGTTTCATAACAGGTTGACTAATCACACAACTTCAGTGTCCAGGTTCAGTGGGTAATGAACTTTGTAGCTGTTGCAGCTAGAACCTCACAATTCGACCGCGCTTGCACTCCGCCAGCGGTCCTGGCCTGACCTCGCGCTGCGGAGACTTCTTCGCTGCTCTGTCCCAACCAACCAACTGCCACATACAGCACCACACGGAAACATCGCGGTCACACCAAAGATGGTACAGCACTACTAGTATCGATAAGCGCTGCTGCTGCCACTGACAGCAATTCGTTATGGTAGTAACTCAGGGAGGAATAAGACGAACTCGATTGCAACAAAATGCCAAAGAACATACGGCATCAACGCGAGCTGGGCACGGCTCAACATCCCTCCCTCAAACACCAACCCGGGGGGTAACTCAACAATTAGGCTAACCAAATTTAACTTGGCGAAGGTGGACCCCGTTATCAAATGGTTCAAATGGCTCTGAGCACTATGGGACTCAACTGCTGAGGTCATTAGTCCCCTAGAACTTAGAACTACTTAAACCTAACTAACCTAAGGACATCACAAACATCCATGCCCGAGGCAGGATTCGAACCTGCGACCGTAGCGGTCTTGCGGTTCCAGACTGCAGCGCCTTTAACCGCACGGCCACTTCGGCCGGCCGACCCCGTTATCCTTAACCAGTAGATTAACTGGGCCTAAAATACGCCAATGGTGCAAGGGTCCAAAAAACGGGGAGTGAATTTACTAAGATTTTTGACATGCATGCTCCTGGGAAAATTACGGACATAGACCTGATCTCCTGGCCTTCCCCTAAAGGCTCACTGATTACGATTGTAACGCTGAGCTTGTTTGCTATGGGCCCTGAGAATATTATATCTGGCACAGTCCCAGTTCTCCTTAACGACTTGAGGGGTAATATCCGCCGGACCTAGATCTTGAATTCCCCACAAGTTCGAAATGGGGGAATTGACAAGATAAGCAAGGATCAAGGAGGCCGGAGTAGCTTTCAAGGCCTCATGATTGGCGGCATTGAAAATAAAACTAAGCCAATGAAGACTAGAATCCCACTTACTAGGCGTCTTCTGATGGTAAATAATCAATGCGGATTTAACATTTCGATTGAACCTCTCTGTAAAAGATCCCTGCGGATAATATGGCGTAGTAGTGACTTGATTGACACCGTTGTGGAAACAAGAGGCCTTGAAGGGAGCAGAAAGGAAGGCGGGCGCATTATCACTGACGATTTGTTTGGGAGGTCAAAAACCACTGAAAACATTAGTTAAATGCGAAATAGTGGTGGTAGCAGTCACGTTATGGCTCGGAAGGAGCCAGGTAAATCTCGAAAACCCATCAATTATAACCAATATGTACCGATGACCTCTCTTAGTACAAGATAAGGGCCCTGCATAATCGATATAGAGTTTGTGCATAGGACAGGATTCTCGCTCAGAACTCAGCAGACCCTTTTGAAGGGCATTTTTAGGTTTGGCTACATTACACAACCGACATCGAGAAACCATCTCTCTCACGTCGCGGTCCATGGAGGGCCACGTCAAATGCTCCTTAACTTTTCCCAAGGTCTTATAAATTCCTAAGTGCCCACCAACCAACGAATCATGCAAATAATGAAAAACCGGGCGCGCCAGAGCCACTGACAAACAGATCTTGAATTGCTTAGCACGTCCCACCCTTTCACACAAAATGCCCTTCTTAATAACGAACTCATCCAACAGTTCCCCAGCCAAAAGGCGTTGCTTAACTAATGCTCAAGTAGGATCCTGATCTGGATGCTGAGCAACATCATCAAATAAAAGAGGAATCTCACCTGACACAATACAACTAAGACTGGCTCCCTCTGTTTCCCGTTTACTCTCACTAGGTGTAGACTCAGTGAACATCCGGCTGAGGACATCCGCAAGGACATTTTCAGTGCCTTTTACGTGTTTAACTTCAGATTGAAATGCAGAAATGCATACTGCCCACCTGGCGATACGGCCAGTTTTACGTGGCCTGGCTAAATACTGGCTGAAATACCCGATGCTCAAGGTAAAAGCGGCACTTCTCCAGAGCGAACAAAACGGCGAACGACGAGATGCATACGCTAATGGCTGCCTCTGACCTTTGAAGTCCTGCAGGAGGACAGCCAAACTACCCGCATTAGATGTGTCAGTTTGGACAGTAAACCTGTTATTAAAGTCCGGTACTCCGAGAACGGGAGGGTTAGCTATAGCTGCATTAATGTGCTCAAACGCGGCCTCTTGGACAGGTCCCCATTCAAAACGCGCTCCTTTCTGGCGCAATTCATTTAAGGGAGCCGCCAACTAAGCAAAATTAGGGACAAAATGCCTAAAATAATTCGCCATGCCTGTGAACCTAGCAATTCCACGTTTATCAGTAGGCAGAGGCAGAGCTCGTAATGCTTAGTTCGTTCCTGTCCGATGCGAATACGCTGACCTGATACTAGGTGATCTAAGAAGAACACCTGCTGCCTGGCTAACGTCATTTTACTGGGTTTAACAGTTAACCCGGCTCCCTGCAACCTCAAAAAATCTTGATAGATATGATCCAAATGGTCCTGAAACGAATGGCCGTAAATTACTAAGTAGTCCAAATAAATATACACACAGACTAATTTCAAGTCCCCAAGGATATTATCCAGCAAACGAGTAAGAACAGCAACCCAGTAGCCAAACCAAAGGGAACCCTGTTAAACTCAAATAGATTCCAATCAGTACAAAATGCAGTAACATGTTTACATTAAAGGGAATCTGATAACAGGCTTGGTTCAAATCAAGGACAGTAAACCAATTACCACCGGCAAACCAAGTAAAGGAGTTATGAAGATCAGGTAGAGGAGCAGACTCGAGGACAACCTTAGCGTTCAGGAGCCGGTAGTCAACAACAGGCCTAAAATCCCATCCCTGATCCTTAGGGACAAGGAATATGGGGGAATCATTTTGGATATTTTAGCTCTCAGTACCTTCACCTTAGGGGGTAAGAGGCGATATGGGGACTGCCCAACAGGAATATCATCATATAGATGGGTATGGTAATTAAGAACATGATTAACGCCCAGCATATCACAAAGAAGCTCAGGGAACCTCTGTAGCAAATCCTTTAACTGGGAGGCCTGATGTGGGGAGAGATGGGCGAGAGCGAACTCATTAGGCACAGTCTCAACAGCCAGGAGCATTTGGATGCACAGTACGTTTAGCACACTCACAGAAACCACTTCGCCGCAGGGGTGAACTTAAAGAAGAAAATGTGCACGGAATAATCCAAGACTAACCCAGTTTTATTGATGAAATCATACCCCAAAATTAAATCGATCGGCAGCTTCTTTACCAAGGCTAATGACAAGGGCCAGGAGAAATCCCCAACCGATATACTCCCTCGGAACCAACCATGCAGAGGCAACACTTGGCCATTGGCCACCCGACATCTCTGCACCGGAGGAGGGACCGACTGAAGTTTCGTAACATGACCTAATTCAAGAAACCATTCGAAGCTCAATAGTGAAAGGGAGCTACCAGAATCCAAAAGGGCACAAATCGGTTCCACACCTACTCGGAACAAATATAAGGCAAGGGCAGTAAAGAGGGAGCGACAACACAGGTACACCAAGGTTTAAAGGCTCGATCCCGAGGTCGCTGCCCAGCCTGGCGCCATTTATTGGCTCTGGGCGCGCGAGGTTGAACGCAAGAGCGCACCAAATCAGCCGTGCTACTGCACCTGAAGCAACGCCGGGGTCCCCTTTTAACGGCTTCCGCCGATGTAGGCAATTCGAAATTTCCCTTGACAATGCCCGTGGCCTGGCCCTTAACTTCACGACATACATCGTTCGCAAGCGGCAACGTAGATATCGCTACAACAGCGGCACAGAGCTCTTCCCAGGTTGAAGGACGATCACGAAAAACATAGTGCGATTTATCCGCCACTCGCGTTCCCCTAAGAACAGCAGACACTAACTCCCTTTCTGGCAAATCGATCAACAAGGCCAAGCAGGCCGTCTGAACTCTGTCTACATATTGATATAACTCCTCTTTATCCTGCTGCATCTCCCACATGTAACGACACTCAAGCTGTTTCCGAACTCCGGTGGTCAGTCTCTGGTTAATGACAAGCTCCCGCAATTGCTGTAAGGAAAACCCTTCTGCCATGGCTCGGCATATGAGGTTCCACAACTCGCCTCTAGCTAACGGGTACAATAGTGACAAAACTACTTGGTATGGAACGAGAAAGGCAGCAGCATGTTGTTCAAGACGAACCATCAACCATAATAAGTTTTCGACCTGTTCAAGTCGATTTACAACTAATTCAGTAATATCTCGAAATAAATACGCCAGAGGATTAGGCAATTCGGCAAACACTGCGTCTAATTTTGCAGAGGATATAACAACGCCACCCCCGGCCTGGCTCCCGGTTCCCCCTTGATATAACAAGTCCCGCTCTTCAGTCCTCTTCCCATACAATTCTAAACATGTAAGCTTACTGAAATGCATTAACCAAAGACCCCAATCCCACGGTTATATTTCATGATGATCTTCCAAACCTAACATGCCTAAATCCACTATCCGATTGGTTAAATGCACCAACTGACTGCCACTAGGTTGAGTGCCTTCCGAAACAAAAATTCAGAGGCTGCTCCTGTCTCACCCACCACTTCCACCATGACGTCAACCGGGTGAGGAACGGTTGCATGCAAGCGGGCCACTAAGTCCGGAACACTGCCCTGAATAGGCTGGCGCCTTATCGCAAACTCATAAACAAGGTGGTCCTTCCTCAACAGACCAATCCCCGGGCACTGCCTGAGCGCCATCAAAATGAGTCACCTGAAACAATCAACAACCAAAATAATATGGTGCAAAACTAACAGAAATAAAATTCAAACTAACAGTAAGTGGAATGGCAATATCACAATCGTAACAATGCTCTACTGCAAGTTGAAGTCTGGTTCGGCAGGACAGAGCAGATCAGGTTACGGTTGTGGAGGTAGCCGTAGTCAGTTACTGTTAGTTGCACAAAAGACACAAACTTTTATTTTCCTAAGAACCACTTAATTACACATTGACTTAAAAGGATCATATTAAAACAATATGGCTGAAGGCCTAGTTAAGAAAACTTGCGATACCTCCTGGGCTGAAGGCCCAAAACCATACCAAAAACAAGAACGGCTGAAGGCCTGAACACAACTTATAAAAAATTGCTTCAAAGAATACACGCGGCTGAAGGCCTTAGTTTAAAAAGAATATTTCACGTGAATTCTCGGCTGATGGCCACATGCAAGACATTGAACAACTCAGGGCTTAGGGCTTGGATAACAAGAATTTCAGATAGAGCAAATCTTCAAAAAAATTTGTTTTACGCAAATCAATTTTCAAAATTTTGATTTAAGATGGCTGAAGGCCATATCTTAAAAAATATTTCACGTAAAAGTGCGGGTGAAGGCCACACACTGGACATTGAACAACTCAGGACTTAGGGCCAGGATAACAAGAAGTTCAGGTAGAACAAACTTTCCAAATTTTAGTTATTAAACAAATCAGTTTTCAAATATTTAATTTAAGATGGCTGAAGGCCTTATATATATTTAAAAAAATCAGTTCCTTTCCACCCTTCAAGGCGACCTTGTCCCCTTCTCTCAGCATCCCCCACCTGATGTCGTCCTCAGTTCTCCCAACCTCCTTGGGCATATCACTGCAGAAGGTCTCGATTTCATTGGCAGCGACCAACTTCCTGTCCCTCTCACCATCTCCTTTGCTCCTCGGCCTCCCCCAGCTCCCCATCCTGTTGCCACTCCCATAGTCGCTCACGACTACTGCCATGCTGGCTGGAATGCCTACTGGGAATCCATCAATACCCTGGTTGGAAGCCACCCCTCCCCTTCCATTATCCTGATGACATCACTCATGTCTCATCCTTCCTCGCCGGCCGGTGTGGCCGTGCGGTTAAAGGCGCTTCAGTCTGGAACCGCGTGACCGCTCCGGTCGCAGGTTCGAATCCTGCCTCGGGCATGGATGTGTGTGATGTCCTTAGGTTGGTTAGGTTTAAGTAGTTCTAAGTTCTAGGGGACTGATGACCACAGATGTTAAGTCCCATAGTGCTCAGAGCCATTTGAACCATCCTTCCTCCAGTAAACTGATGCTCTGATGCTGGGGCAGCCCAAATTCCCACCAAACTTATCCATCCCCACGATCCTACCCTTCCTCCACAGGCCACACTCCTTCTCTATGAATCCCACTGGCTCTACCATTCCCTCCTCTGCACTCGTGACTGGGACACACTCCTCTGCCACCAGCAATTACAAAGATATGTTCGAAACATTCTCACAGCAAAGAAACGCCAGGACTAGCGCCATACATGCACACACCTCAGCACCACCCTTCCTGTCAACTCCTCCAAGTACTGGTCTGCCTTCCACTGCCTTACTGGTAGCCATCCTGTCCCTCATTACTCACTCCTCCATGACAACCACCCCTTCCCTCACAACCTCAGTAAAGTTAACAATTTTGCTTCCCACCTCTCTGAAGTCTTCTCCTTAACTGATGACCCTCACTTTGATTACTCCCTCTTCCCCAATGTCCTTGACCACACCAATACCACTGTCCCACCACTTGTTTCTAGTGTCCAGTACTTCGACCAGTTACTGCACTCAGAAATGAAAGCTCCTATCACAGCACAAGACATTAAACTCATCCTCCACTTCAAATGCAACACTGCCCCTGGTGACGATTGCATCACATGCTGCCTCCTCAAGGAATGCCATCTTTCCTTCCTTGACAACCTTGCCACCCTGTACAACACCATCCTCTCAACCAGCTTTTACCCCAACCTGTGAAGACATCCCGTACCTGTTGTTCCTTAAACCTAACAAACCCCATTGCGGCACCTCCTCCTATCGTCCCGTCGCCCCATATGCCCCATCTCCATGTTTGGTAAGGTCTTCGACTCCATCCTCTCCTGCCATATCCGTCACGACCTAACCTAACGCCATTTTACCTTATGCACCTCTCTCCCTCCAACTTGACTCCCATTGCTATGCTATTTTTGTTTCCCTTGACCTCCAGAATGCCTGTGACTGTGTATTGCCTTCTGGGTTCCTTTCCAAGCTCCAAACCTATGCCTTTCCTATCAGCACCATATGTCTCATTGCCTTCTTCCTCTCCTATTGCCCTTCCTATGTCCCCATTCATAATACCAATTACTGCATCTTCTGCCCTATCATAGGTGTGCCTCAGAGCTTTGTCCTTTCTCCTCTCCTGTATCTCCTGTACACTACTGATATGTACAAACCACTCCTAGCTAACCATTTCCTTCAATATGCTGATGACACCGCTTTCCTTGGCCTCTATCCTACCCTTCAATGGTCCCAGCACTCTCTCTAAACCCACCTAAACCAGTTTACTGCATGGTGCAACCAGTGGCTGCTTTGAATTAGTTCTTCTAAAACCCATAAATCATTATAGAATGTACCACCCCTTCCGTCTGGCTCCATGATTTCTACCTCACCATCTATGACTGTCCTATCCAACTCACCCCCACCCTGAAACACCTTAGCCTCACCCTTGGACATCACCTCACATGGACTCCCTATCTCCTTACCATCCAAAGCCAGACATGGGGCTTGCATCCTTCCACCATTCTTCATACCTAAAAATTCTTGATCTGTCCCATCCTTTGTCACGCCAGTGTTGTCTGGATCTCTGCCCCTTCTAAATTCCATAAAGCCCTCCAAATCCTAGAATGCCATGTGCTCCACCTCGCTTTGTGCATCTGTATCCTGTCCCCCATGAGGATCCTCTATGACCTCATCCCCTTCCCACATCTTCTCCTATTCCTTGAACACATCTGTATCATCTAACCAACTGCCGCCTTGATCCCGTAACCCCCTGGTGTCTCCTTTCCTCTCCACTCCACTCCTGCCCCTCCGCCTTCACCAATGTGTCCCACCCTCTCTCCAACTCCACACCCTCCACCTCTTATCTAAAAGAAACTTCCAATGTCTCTTCACCATGGATGATGTGCTTCGCCCCAATATTTATCGTTCCTTCCAACTCTGACCCTCCTCTTCCCTCCTCTCCTCCGTTGGGATCGGATCCCTGTTCTTCCCCTACCCCTGTGTCCTTCCTCCTATGCCCACTGTCCTTCTCACTTCTCCCTTCCCAGTCCTTGCACTCCCTCCTAAGCTGCTCCCTCACCACCCTCCATGTCTCCTGACCTCTGGTGTGCTACACTAACCTGTTGATGCTATGTACTGATGTGCTTGATGGTAGTACTGTAGAGGAATGACTCGCATGTCAACACAAGCACCGAAGTCAACATTACCCTCCTTCAATTGGGCCAACTGGCGGTGAATCGAGAAAGTACAGTACATACTGATGAAACTAAAATGAGCTCTAACATCGAAAGTAAGCGTTTATGGACACATGTCCACATAACATACACTCCTGGAAATTGAAATAAGAACACCGTGAATTCATTGTCCCAGGAAGGGGAAACTTTATTGACACATTCCTGGGGTCAGATACATCACATGATCACACTGACAGAACCACAGGCACATAGACACAGGCAACAGACCATACACAATGTCGGCACTAGTACAGTGTATATCCACCTTTCGCAGCAATGCAGGCTGCTATTCTCCCATGGAGACGATCGTAGAGATGCTGGATGTAGTCCTGTGGAACGGCTTGCCATGCCATTTCCACCTGGCGCCTCAGTTGGACCAGCGTTCGTGCTGGACGTGCAGACCGCGTGAGACGACGCTTCATCCAGTCCCAAACATGCTCAATGGGGGACAGATCCGGAGATCTTGCTGGCCAGGGTAGTTGACTTACACCTTCTAGAGCACGTTGGGTAGCACGGGATACATGCGGACGTGCATTGTCCTGTTGGAACAGCAAGTTCCCTTGCCGGTCTAGGAATGGTAGAACGATGGGTTCGATGACGGTTTGGATGTACCGTGCACTATTCAGTGTCCCCTCGACGATCACCAGTGGTGTACGGCCAGTGTAGGAGATCGCTCCCCACACCATGATGCCGGGTGTTGGTCCTGTGTGCCTCGGTCGTATGCAGTCCTGATTGTGGCGCTCACCTGCACGGCACCAAACACGCATACGACCATCATTGGCACCAAGGCAGAAGCGACTCTCATCGCTGAAGACGACACGTCTCCATTCGTCCCTCCATTCACGCCTGTCACGACACCACTGGAGGCGGGCTGCACGATGTTGGGGCGTGAGCGGAAGACGGCCTAACGGTGTACGGGACCATAGCCCAGCTTCATGGAGACGGTTGCGAATGGTCCTCGCCCATACCCCAGGAGCAACAGTGTCCCTAATTTGTTGGGAATGGGAAGTGGCGGTGCGGTCCCCTACGGCACTGCGTAGGATCCTACGGTCTTGGCGTGCATCCGTGCGTCGCTGCGGTCCGGTCCCAGGTCGACGGGCACGTGCACCTTCCGCCGACCACTGGCGACAACATCGATGTACTGTGGAGACCTCACGCCCCACGTGTTGAGCAATTCGGCGGTACGTCCACCCGGCCTCCCGCATGCCCACTATACGCCCTCGCTCAAAGTCCGTCAACTGCACATACGGTTCACGTCCACGCTGTCGCGGCATGCTACCAGTGTTAAAGACTGCGATGGAGCTCCGTATGCCACGGCAAACTGGCTGACACTGACGGCGGCGGTGCACAAATGCTGCGCAGCTAGCGCCATTCGACGGCCAACACCGCGGTTCCTGGTGTGTCCGCTGTGCCGTGCGTGTGATCATTGCTTGTACAGCCCTCTCGCAGTGTCCGGAGCAAGTATGGTGGGTCTGACACACGGGTGTCAATGTGTTCTTTTTTCCATTTCCAGGAGTGTATTTTCTTTCTTTGTGTGTGAGGAATGTTTCCTGAAAGTTTGGCCGTACCTTTTTGTAACACCCTGTATACCATTCCAATGATCAACGAACTGCTCAGCGCCTCAATACCACGCGGCCAGGTTAAAAATGTACTGTCAGCATATCTGAAGAAGCAAGATGGCCGGAAGGGAGCACTGTTCGACGCTCTCTCTCTCTAAAATCTTCCATGAATAAGTTAGCAACGGCTGGTGACAGTGGCGAACCCACGAATGTTACTTCAGTCATTTCACAATAATTTGCATCATACAAGGAATATATGGTCGTCAAAGTGTGCCGTAATAATTTCAGAATTTTTGGGGAAAAGTGGGTGGCAAACAGTTTTAATGTGTCTTCCAATGGTACTGTCGTAAACAGGGATACCACGTCACGGCTAACCAAGACTGCACTCAGGCCTATCCTCATTTGCTTTATGTTATCAACAAACATTTGTGAGTTTTTAACATGATGTCTACTGCGACCAACTACAGGTGTCAATAGTTTAGTTAGATTATTTGCCAGCCTGTATGTAGGAAAGCCGATAGCACTAATAATTGGCCTTGATCAGACACCGTCTTTGTGTATTTCAGGCAGACCACACAGCCTGGGATGCTTCGGTGCTGTTGGCCTTAAATTCTTCACAAGTTCGTCAGAGAAGCCAGAATTGTTAAGTGGCTCCCCTGTCTTTCTGCAGATCTGACGCGGCAAGTGAACCGATAAATTCTTATACAAGGACTCCGTTGCGAAAAACTTCGTAGCAGGTTTGACAAACTGATAATTCATACGATATAACGTCATATTGTGCACTCACTACTACCTGTATGAGGCTATACGTGGTTGTAAATGAGTGAAATGCTATTTTTTCAGTAATTTCTACTTAGGTTATTGAAATCAGCCTTTCTGGTTTTTATTCAGTTTTTAATTTTAATGTAGGATCGTTCCATTCCCTTATTGGCTTACTATGATTGTTGACACGAGCAGTGTCGAATTTGTTGATGACATCAGGCACAGTGAGCACGTGAATTCGCGTTTTTTTCCAGGCTGGACTGGGTTTGGGTTGTTGTGGGGGAGGAGACCAGACAGCGAGGAAATCGGTCTCATCGGATTAGGGAAGAACGGGGAAGGAAGTCAGCCGTGCCCTTTCAGAGGAACCATCCCGGCATTGGCCTGGAGTGATTTAGGGAAATAACGGAATACCTAAAGCAGGATGGCCGGACGTGGGACTGAACCGTCGTCCTCCCGAATACGAATCCTGTGTGCTAACCACTGCGCCACCTCGCTCGGTGTTCTAGGCTGGAATGTTCGCTGCAGAAAATCAGCAACTGCTAGGTACCCCGTCGTAAAGATAGCTTGTAGTTTCTGGAATTCATTGACATTTTCCAGGTCCTTAGTTTCGTGCTACTTAATTCTATGAAGTGTAACTGAGATATTTCGAAATTGACATACGTTACGATGTGAACGTCTTTTTTTTTTAAAAAATGATGCTTGAAAGTCTACTTCATATTTTTTTTTATATTTAGGTTAGTACTGGTCCTGTTAAGAGCACATTGGTGGCCCATTGTGATTATACAGTTTATACAAAACCGAAAATTAGTTACTGTTTACAGCAGCGGTTACATACATGAAGAGATTAATGAGTCGATACTAAGGCAGCTCGCATCAGAACAAGATTGTTGACACTTCTCAGCCAAAATCAGCTGAGATATTTTCCTCACATTGCCAGAAGGCAAGAGGCAACGGGAAGAAAAATGGTATGAGGAAAAATCGACAGCCAAAGACTTACAGGACAAACACCATTACGGTGGAGAGACCAGTTTAAGAGTTTGAGCGGTATGGGCTTGCCGCAAGCAAGTCACCATATCCAGTGAAGAGCTTCGTGGAGGGAGGTCCCCAAGCGCTGACCACTCTTATGTAGGGTTAGACAAAAGAGAGATGAGTACCTGCGCAATGTTCTCAACTCGTTGCATGTGTTGGTTGTCGTTAGAACCTGAGTGTATCGTGTGGGAGCTAAGTGAATTCGAACTCGGACAAATTGTTTGTGCTTGTTCTAATGTTCTAATGTGTGTGAAATCTTATGGGACTTAACTACTAAGGTCATCAGTCCCTAAGCTTACACACTACTTAACCTAAATTATCCTAAAGACAAACACACACACCCATGCCCGAGGGAGGACTCGAACCTCCGCCGGGACCAGCCGCACAGTCCATGACTGCAGCGCCCAAGATCGCTCGGCTAATCCCGCGCTGCATTTGTGCTTGTATGGTGGGTTCTTCTGTAACCAAGGAAACCGAAGTGTTTCGTGTTCAAAGAGTCACTGGTTCGAAAATTTATGCCACGTACATGAAAAGTGGAAAAACGTCATCAGATAAGTCAGAACACGGACGAAAGTGTGTGTTGATTGTTCGTGACAGACGGTCACTGGAAAAGATTTTGAAGAAAAATAAGAGGACGACAGATGCAAAAGTCATCGTAGAACTGAATGCCGAATCCGCGAACCCTGTCAGGACCGCTACTGCACGAAGGGGGCTCCATAAACTGGGAACCGCAGAACGCTGGAATTCCAGAACAAAAAAGTAACGCAATACGCCAGTGTCGGGAAAACGTCGACTATGGAGCAATGAAAGGAAGTCATTTGGTTGGATGAGTTTTATTTAGGACTGTTTCTACTTTCTGGCAGAGTTTAAGTCTCAAGAGTGAAACATGACGGGGCTCGGTGTTAATTTGGGCAACTGTATGTGGTATTCCATGGACCCCACGGTTACGCTACAAGGTCGCTTTACTGTCAAGGGTTGTGTCACCAATGACCGATTAGGTCCATCCAGTAGCACAGTGCTTCTTCCCCAATAGTGACGCTGTGCTTCAAGAGGACAGGGCTACTGTTCACATCGTCGTCCGTGACTGATGTTGTGAGGACTAGGATAATTGGTGCAACCCCCCCCCCTCCCCCCTGGCCAACACAGTCAACTGATGTCAATATTATTATTGAATCTTTGTGGTCTAATCTGGAGAGAAGAATGCGTAACCGCTGTCCACCTCCATCATAGTCACCTGAACATTCCACTATTTTGCAGGAAGAATAGAATAAGATTCCCTTGAAAACCACACAGGACCAGTATTTATCCATTCCGAGACGACTGGAAGCTGTTTCCATTGTCAACGGGTTTCCTATACCCTATTAGGCATGGTAATATGTTGTGTTTTTGGTGTCTCCATATTTTTGTCCAGCCCTTTCTAACATTCTGCGTGGTGTCTGTTAGTTCTAAGTCGTGTCTCCCTACCACTTTCGCGCAACGACGCTCTGAGCGTGTTTTTTAGCGAATTGACTAGTTTGAACCTGCGACCTGTTGCTGGTAAGGAGACGCCAGACCACACATGACATGTAGAGTTTAGAAGAGTTCAGTGAGACTAGCGATGATATAATCAAATCCTTAATGATTTCAGCGTCAGCTCCACTGCACTCCCTGTAAAAGAATCTTAATACTAACTAAATTTAGTGGAAGGGGATTCAAGGCTTTTCTATTTTTAGTTAGCTGGTAAAATAACGTCGAAAAAGCAGTTAAGTTTACCATTGGAATTTTTATTCAACTCACAAAACATTGTTTATAAATTGCACTATTTATAAAAGGAACTATTTTAATACAGGATGATAAAAACCAACTGCTTTCAACAAGAATGTGAACGAATATTCCCTGAATGGGTTTCCAAGTTCTATAATGGATCGAAGGATGACCTATGCCATATCACATCTATAATCTAGGTTTAAATTAAGTTTCATAAAAGAGAAAACTATCAAAAATGGTCTACAGTGATCCTCAATTATCTTTAATTACTTATTTAACTTGTCGTAAATTACAGTGGCTGATGTGGCTTCTCAATAATTATGTAACAGAAAAATCATCGCGTTTCAGATTTTTAACCTCAAGTAGCAAATGTGAATACCACGAAGTTTAATTGACGATCGACACTAGTATTACATAAAAAGGGGATGTAACCGATGAGACTCCTGCAGTTCTGAGTGAAGTCTTATGCGCTCTTATGCAGCATCACGTGCCTTCATTACCTTGTCGGTGTTTAGGCAGCGTCAGGGGGCGGCGGTTGGCGCAGCTCCACACACCTCGTCATCTCGGTAGCAACTCTCTCGAACTTCCTTACGACTGTTTCCCTAAGTTGGTTTAAGAAAAAGGTATCTGGCTCTGTTTTCAACTGATCAATCAGCGTCTCAATGTTAACCTTAAGCTCTGCCTACAAAAATTCTGTCTATCCAATGAGAAACGTTATACTTTTCGTGGTGGGGCAATGTGTTTTAATGTTTGCTACGCTAAAACTTGCAGCTGGTGTGGCCCTTTTAGTGTTGTCGTAAGATCTATACTGTTCTTCTGGAGGGCTCTATCTTTTAACATGGGCTGGGGGATGCTCTTGGCAGTCGGCCGGCAATGTGGGTGTCCCTTATTGTAGGGCCTTCTAGCCTACACGACGCTGCTCCCTGCTTCTGTTCTCGTTTCTTCCCTCGGAACTGCGTCTGTTTCACGGTGCGAAGGTATGACATACATTTAGGCGTTCTTGTGTTAGTCTGTGGTATTCCATTTGCTCACTCGTTGATTGTATTACTTTGGTTAATTTAATGTCAGGATTTATTCGGAGCTATGTGACCTATTGCCGGATTTGCTATCATGTCAGAGTTTTCATGGAAGGTGTTGGATTTGCCTGACACCTTCCATCCTAGTTTTATATACATGTACAAATTTTTTGTCTCACATTTGTTGACAAAGTTCCTAGAAGTGAAAGAAGATCCAAACATGAAGATGTGTTACTATTTATAAGATGACAGATGGTTCAAATGGCTCTGAGCACTATGGGACTCAACTGCTGAGGTCATTAGTCCCCTAGAACTTAGAACTAGTTAAACCTAACTAACCTAAGGACAACACAAACATCCATGCCCGAGGCAGGATTCGAACCTGCGACCGTAGCGGTCCTGCGGTTCCAGACTGCAGCGCCTTTAACCGCACGGCCACTTCGGCCGGCAAGATGACAGAAAAATATTACATAATTATTTGTTCATAGATGTCATTTGTGAAACAATTATTTGTGGAAATATCAGACATGACCTTACATCGTAAAATAATTGCAGCTATTAAATTCTTATTTGGTTAAAAAGAAATAAAGTTTTGAAATTACCTGAAAAGGTTCAAATGGTTCTGAGCACTATGGGACTTAATATCTGAGGTCATCAGTCCCTAGAACTTAGAACTACTTAAACCTAACTAACCTAAGGACGTCACACACATCCATGCCCGAGGCAGAATTCGAACCAGCGACCGCAGCGGCCGCGCGCTACCAGACTGAAGTGCCTAGAACCGCTCGGCCACACCGGCCGGCTTTCTGAAAAGGCTTTAGATGTTAAAATCTGTTACTTTCAAATGTTTTTAGAAAGTTTTTCTCCATTTAATTCTAGTTTTTATCTTTGCAAAGAGAGCTGCTTGACAAAGTTTGCGAGTGTCAAAATATGTAACCTATACGGCTTTTGAATGCGTTGACTTAGAAGCTTAAATTATTTACACCGCCAAGCGACTGTAGTCCTTAGTACTTAACTTTCAGCTTGATGCCTCTGCCCGTTCCTGAGAAAAAAGGGGTCTTACTGACAGACAAAGAGACAGGCAAAAAATTGCAAAAAAATATATTTTACATGATGTAATTGCAAAATAACAATTTTCGGAGTTTTTCCTTTACTTGTATTGTAAAACGTCGCTTCTTGTGAAATTTTATGATTCTAAGGCAACGGGAAGTACCTTACAGGTTTTCATGAGTGAGTATGCGAATATCTTATAATATACAGGATGATTATAATAAAAGTTAAACTTCGAAACTTTTGTAGAAACAACTGGTCAGAATGACGTCAAATTGCAACGGAATATTGTCGGAGAAGGGAGAAAACATATGGCAGAAGAAAAAAAGTGTGAAAATTGATCAATAGATGGCGCTGTATGTGTCAGAATACGTAAATGAAAACACCTGTCACGCGCACGACCCATTGCAGTTGGTATAAATAAGCCAGGTACACGGTTCGGCTTTTCCTCCTTTCGCGTCTGCGACGTTCGCCATGACTGTCTCAATGCAGGATCGCGCTTTGCTTCTAAAGCTGTATTACAAGAATGATGACTGTGCACACGTCGGTCTGCAGAAGTTCCATATACTGAACGGTTTGGTAAAAGGCGTCGATACGATCACTGCCGTGCGTATGGAGAAAACGATCGGAAATTCGAAAAGACGGCTTCTTTTGGTGTGCAACCTTACTAGAGGGAGTCGTCAGTGGAAGCAGTGGCTACAGGAATGCAGGAGTAGACGAGTGATGGTGTGTAAACGTGTAGTGCACGGAGAATTCCCCGAACATTGGACATACCCGTGAGCAGGGTGCGTAATATCCTACGAAACATCCTTGTTTGCTATCCAATCAAAATTATCCATGTGCCCAAGTCACTTCCTGTTGACCTACCAGCGAGACAGACCTTCGATTTAGAATTTCTTGCTCGCATGGAAGTGGACAATGATTGGCAGTGGAAGATTTTGTGGACAGACGAAGCCCACTTCCATCTGACAGGATATGTCAATACACGGAATTGTCCAATATGGCCAACGGAAAATCCACACGCAAATCAACCAGTACCACTTCATCCTAAAAAGGTCACTGTGTGGTGCGGGTTTACGACACCATTTACCATAGGATCATATTTTTTCGAAGGGACAGATGCTTCCGGTCCTGTTACCTGTACCGTACTGGTAACCGCTATGAGTGTCTTTTCCGCTACCACGTCATTCCAGCTCTCCAACAGCGTCGAAGTGTGGATGGGATAATTTTTATGCAAGATGGCACACCTGCGCACATTGCAAATCCAGTTAAGCAGCTGCTGAAGCGCCATTTCGGAAATGCTAAAATTATCAGGCGCCATTTTCCTACAGCCTGGCCGTCCCGATCACCTGATCTTAATCCATGTGACTTCTGGCTGTGGGGCTACCTGAAAGATGTTATGTTCAGTCTTCCAATTGCAAACATAGCTGCATTGAAGGCACGCATTGTGCAACACATTCTGAACGTGACACGGAAAACACTTCAATCACTTGTGGAACACTACGGTATATTGATAATTTTCACTTATGGACCGTCTGAAAGCAACTGAATAAAACACAATTTTAGTGCCATACGCGTTTCGCCTTTATTTTCTGCAAGGCATCATCAGTGGTCTGGAATATGTACATATGTTAGCTATTTTATTTACATTTTTGTCACTGTGCCTATAGGTTATAAACAGTTCTGGTGGTTGGTATTTCCTATTAAGTAGTAATGTTTTGAACTGTACTTACAGGTTGCGTAGACAGTTTCTTACATATTACACTCCTGTTGCATTTTTGGTGTTGTTCTTCTTCCTATGAGCGCCAATTTGCTGTTATTTCCGCATTCCACAGCACTATGCACTGAGCGCTTGTTCCACACACTTGTGGAACATGTTGTTTCTCGTTTCAACTCGTTGCAGAAAACGGTGGAGAGCAAATTGAAAATGTTTTGCGGCAGTCGCTCGGAATTTAATAATCCGATTTGATTCTGATTGATGCTTTTTATGCGGTTTTTGGACTCAGGACTTTTAAATACCGATTTTTTCCATCTGATGTGATATGACGTTGTCGTGGAGGATGGGGTTACGTAACTAACAGTATCACACCTGTACACCCATGCACACTGCGTAGAACAGTTTGTTTAACATCAAACGCACAGCTTAGGCATTGTTCTGTGATTCATTTGTCATTTGTAGTCGACCACTATTAAGTTATGATGCTTACAGCTCCATCTATTACTACATTTTGGAACAATTTATTATTCGTCTTCCACTCGTTTTCCCACTTTTCCGATAATATTCCGTTGCAATGTGTCGTCATTCTGACCAGTGGTGCTATTTCTACAGCGGTTTGAAGGTTTAACTTTAGTTATAACCACTCTGTAGATGAATAATCCAAATATACACTCCTGGAAATGGAAAAAAGAACACATTGACACCGGTGTGTCAGACCCACCATACTTGCTCCGGACACTGCGAGAGGGCTGTACAAGCAATGATCACACGCACGGCACAGCGGACACACCAGGAACCGCGGTGTTGGCCGTCGAATGGCGCTAGCTGCGCAGCATTTGTGCACCGGCGCCGTGTCAGCCGGTTTGCCGTGGCATACGGAGCTCCATCGCAGTCTTTAACACTGGTAGCATGCCGCGACAGCGTGGACGTGAACCGTATGTGCAGTTGACGGACTTTGAGCGAGGGCGTATAGTGGGCATGCGGGAGGCCGGGTGGACGTACCGCCGAATTGCTCAACACGTGGGGCGTGAGGTCTCCACAGTACATCGATGTTGTCGCCAGTGGTCGGCGGAAGGTGCACGTGCCCGTCGACCTGGGACCGGACCGCAGCGACGCACGGATGCACGCCAAGACCGTAGGATCCTACGCAGTGCCGTAGGGGACCGCACCGCCACTTCCCAGCAAATTAGGGACACTGTTGCTCCTGGGGTATCGGCGAGGACCATTCGCAACCGTCTCCATGAAGCTGGGCTACGGTCCCGCACACCGTTAGGCTGTCTTCCGCTCACGCCCCAACATCGTGCAGCCCGCCTCCAGTGGTGTCGCGACAGGCGTGAATGGAGGGACGAATGGAGACGTGTCGTCTTCAGCGATGAGAGTCGCTTCTGCCTTGGTGCCAATGATGGTCGTATGCGTGTTTGGTGCCGTGCAGGTGAGCGCCACAATCAGGACTGCATACGACCGAGGCACACAGGACCAACACCCGGCATCATGGTGTGGGGAGCGATCTCCTACACTGGCCGTACACCACTGGTGATCGTCGAGGGGACACTGAATAGTGCACGGTACATCCAAACCGTCATCGAACCCATCGTTCTACCATTCCTAGACCGGCAAGGGAACTTGCTGTTCCAACAGGACAATGCACGTCCGCATGTATCCCGTGCTACCCAACGTGCTCTAGAAGGTGTAAGTCAACTACCCTGGCCAGCAAGATCTCCGGATCTGTCCCCCATTGAGCATGTTTGGGACTGGATGAAGCGTCGTCTCACGCGGTCTGCACGTCCAGCACGAACGCTGGTCCAACTGAGGCGCCAGGTGGAAATGGCATGGCAAGCCGTTCCACAGGGCTACAACCAGCATCTCTACGATCGTCTCCATGGGAGAATAGCAGCCTGCATTGCTGCGAAAGGTGGATATACACTGTACTAGTGCCGACATTGTGCATGCTCTGTTGCCTGTGTCTATGTGCCTGTGGTTCTGTCAGTGTGATCATGTGATGTATCTGACCCCAGGAATGTGTCAATAAAGTTTCCCCTTCCTGGGACAATGAATTCACGGTGTTCTTATTTCAATTTCCAGGAGTGTATGTCAGTCCTGGTGGTCTAGCGGTGGTTCTAACGATGCCGATTATTACGAAAGAAAGTTGTATTCAAGCGGCATTCGGATATTTTCTGACGAATGGGTCCATCTTCCAAGTACGCTATGGCACACTTACTCGCCCTCCCCCCTCCCTACCCCATACCTTCCCCGTGCAGGAGGGCTTGGTCTTACGAACGTACGTTATCGTGCGACGGAACTTTAGATGGCCATGTTGTATAAACACTGTCGAGGCCTTCATTATGCGCCATTTACTTGCCGTCCTTGTGCCGTATCCCTCTCCCCACCGGTCCAAAACTCTGTTGTGCTCGCGCCGTACTCCCACGAACGTGCCGGCCGCGGGCAAAGGACTTCTGTGTCCTTTTCCTGCACAGTGTCTCCTGTAACCTCGTAGAGCGCAAGTTCCCTGTGTTGCGACGGACTGTGATTTGGCGGCACATTCGTCACAGTTTCTTTCCGACGCATATCAGGTCGACTTGACATTATGCGATCTGTGGGAAGTATGCCACTGATCAGCGGCTTCATGCCACAGGACTGGCGGGCTCATTCCTCTGCGCCGTCTGTCGTAGTGTCGACGACGATCACCACCGATTCAACGGTGTAGCCATCGCGGATGACTGGTTGTTGGGGCGACAAATGGTCGCGTGTTTTCCGCGAGTGGTTCAAATGGTTCAAATGGCTCTGAGCACTATGCGACTTAACTTCTGAGGTCATCAGTCGCCTAGAACTTAGAACTAATTAAACCTAACTAACCTAAGGACATCACACACATCCATGCCCGAGGCAGGATTCGAACCTGCGACCATAGCGGTCGCTCGGTTCCAGACTGTAGCGCCTAGAACCGCACGGCCACTCCGGCCGGCTCCGCGAGTGGTTCAAATGGCTCTGAGCACTATGGGACTTAACATCTGAGGTCATCAGTCCCCTAGAACTTAGAACTACTTAATCCGAACCAACCTAAGGACATTCTGCTAAACGGACAGCTGATCAGAAATCCAACTGTGAGAATCGGGGGCTCACCGGTTCTTCGGCGACGTGAAACACAGTACCTGGGAATCATCGCTGACGAAAGGTGGAACTTCGGGAAACACATTGACACCGTAACCCAGAAAGCCATCCAGGAACTAAACAATCTCATCTCCATTGGACACAAAAGATTTCATCTTCCCTCTCACCTCATAAAACTGTATCATAATAGCATCCTAACATCAGTAGTGGGTTACGGCTCGGCAGTCTGGGGACACAGGCTCACGAGGGTAGTGTCCGCCATGACAGTGAGAAGAGTTCAGAGAAACATGATATTGAGATCTTTAGGGGCCTACAGGACATCTCCAGGGGGAGCCCTATTAGTCAAAAACGGGCTCTGCCCCTGGACATCAAAATTAGAGAACAGGCTGTGTGGTTCTGGGCTAAAAAAGGGAATACCGCGAAGATAGAAGACGTATTAAGCATTGGTGTCGATGATAAGGGTGAGATAAGGCGAAGAGGCGAGCATTTATGGCAGGAATTGTGGGAAGCAGAAGAAACAGGTCGCAGAACATTCGAACTTCTTCCGAATGTCAGGGAACGACTGGGCATTAAATACTTCGAACCTACCCGAAGATTGATCCATTTTCTCGCTGGTCATGGGCCCTACCCGACCTATTTATGTCGGTCTGGGAAGAGGGCCACGCCCACGTGTGAATGTCGTGTATCAGAGGGTACTCCCGGTCATATGGTCTACGAGTGCCCCCTTTTCAATGATGTAGTATCCACATTACGTGACCAATTACCCGATCATGGCACCTACCACTTGCTCAGACGAGGAATCACTTTTCAAACGCCGGCCGCGGTGGTCTCGCGGTTAAGGCGCTCAGTCCGGAACCGCGTGACCGCTACGGTCGCAGGTTCGAATCCTACCTCGGGCATGGATGTGTGTGATGTTCTTGGGTTAGTTAGGTTTAAGTAGTTCTAAGTTCTAGGGGACTGATGACCACAGATGTTAAGTCCCATAGTGCTCAGAGCCATTTCAACCATTTTGAACTTTTCAAACTCTCAACAAATTGGCTGACGAGGTATCACGAAAAGTGTTAAAACAATACCTGAGGGACACTGATTCACTAACAATCTGAGACATACCTAATACTGGCTGAATCCAGTGCCCTATTCCCATACCGCTTGTGCGTGGTCATACCGACTTTCCTCACAGTCTGGAATCCGCCGCGTACAGGACAAGGAGGAGTGCGGTACAACACCACCGATAGAGGACAAGCACCGGGTATGACTTAGATTAGAATTAGTTAGCAGGACTTGGAATTAGGACCTGCAGCGAATAACATCGTTGGCCTGCCCAGTGTCAGGGGCACGCTCATCGGGATTAGCTCGATGAACAAGGCTCTATAAGTAGGTTTGTAAACTACTGACACACCTGTGACGCTGCAGGTAGTAGAGATTAGTTATCCGTAAGTCTTATAACTTCCCCCATGAACCATGGACCTTGCCGTTGGTGGGGAGGTTTGCGTGCCTCAGCGATACAGATGGCCGTACCGTAGGTGCAACCACAACGGAGGGGTATCTGTTGAGAGGCCAGACAAACATGTGGTTCCTGAAGAGGGGCAGCAGCCTTTTCAGTAGTTGCAGGGGCAACAGTCTGGATGATTGACTGATCTGGCCTTGTAACATTAACCAAAACGGCCTTGCTGTGCTGGTACTGCGAACGGCTGAAAGCAAGGGGAAACTACAGCCGTAATTTTTCCCGAGGACATGCAGCTTTACTGTATGATTAAATGATGATGGCGTCCTCTTGGGTAAAATATTCCGGAGGTAAAATAGTCCCCCATTCGGATCTCCGGGCGGGGACTACTCAAGAGGATGTCGTTATCAGGAGAAAGAAAACTGGCATTCTACGGATCGGAGCGTGGAATGTCAGATCCCTTAATCGGGCAGGTAGGTTAGAAAATTTAAAAAGGGAAATGGATAGGTTAAAGTTAGATATAGTGGGAATTAGTGCAGTTCGGTGGCAGGAGGAACAAGACTTTTGGTCAGGTGATTACAGGGTTATAAATACAAAATCAAATAGGGGTAATGCAGGAGTAGGTTTAATAATGAATAAAAAAATAGGAGTGCGGGTTAGCTACTACAAGCAGCATAGTGAACGCATTATTGTGGCCAAGATAGACACAAAGCCCATGCCTACTACAGTAGTAATCATAGCTAACACTTGGTTCAAGAATCATAAAAGAAGGTTGTATACCTGGAAGAATCCTGGAGATACTAATAGGTATCAGATAGATTATATAATGGTAAGACAGAGATTTAGGAACCAGGTTTTAAATTGTAAGACATTTCCAGGGGCAGATGTGGATTCTGACCACAATCTATTGGTTATGAACTGCAGATTGAAACTGAAGAAACTGCAAAAAGGTGGGAATTTAAAGAGATGGGACCTGGATAAACTGAAAGAACCAGAGGTTGTAGAGAGTTTCAGGGAGAGCATAAGGGAACAATTGACAGGAATGGGGGAAAGAAATACAGTAGAAGAAGAATGGGTAGCTCTGAGGGATGAAGTAGTGAAGGCAGCAGAGGATCAAGTAGGTAAAAAGACGAGGGCTAATAGAAATCCTTGGGTAACAGAAGAAATATTGAATTTAATTGATGAAAGGAGAAAATATAAAAATGCAGTAAATGAAGCAGGCAAAAGGGAATACAAACGTCTCAAAAATGAGATCGACAGAAAGTGCAAAATGGCTAAGCAGGGATGGCTAGAGGACAAATGTAAGGATGTAGAGGCTTGTCTCACTAGGGGTAAGATAGATACTGCCTACAGGAAAATTAAAGATACCTTTGGAGAGAAGAGAACCACTTGTATGAATATCAAGAGCTCAGATGGCAACCCAGTTCTAAGCAAAGAAGGGAAGGCAGAAAGGTGGAAGGAGTATATAGAGGGTTTATACAAGGGCGATGTACTTGAGGACAATATTATGGAAATGGAAGAGGATGTAGATGAAGATGAAATGGGAGATAAGATACTGCGTGAAGAGTTTGACAGAGCACTGAAAGACCTGAGTCGAAACAAGGCCCCGGGAGTAGACAACATTCCATTCGAACTACTCATGGCCTTGGGAGAGCCAGTCATGACAAAACTCTACCATCTGGTGAGCAAGATGTATGAGACAGGCGAAATACCCACAGACTTCAAGAAGAATATAATAATTCCAATACCAAAGAAAGCAGGTGTTGACAGATGTGAAAATTACCGAACTATCAGTTTAATAAGTCACAGCTGCAAAATACTAACGCGAATTCTTTACAGACGAATGGAAAAACTGGTAGAAGCGGACCTCGGGGAAGATCAGTTTGGATTCCGTAGAAATGTTGGAACACGTGAGGCAATACTAACCTTACGACTTATCTTAGAAGAAAGATTAAGAAAAGGCAAACCTACGTTTCTAGCATTTGTAGACTTAGAGAAAGCTTTTGACAATGTTGACTGGAATACTCTCTTTCAAATTCTGAAGGTGGCAGGGGTAAAATACAGGGAGCGAAAGGCTATTTACAATTTGTACAGTAACCAGATGGCAGTTATAAGAGTCGAGGAGCATGAAAGGGAAGCAGTGGTTGGGAAAGGAGTAAGACAGGGTTGTAGCCTCTCCCCGATGTTATTCAATCTGTATATTGAGCAAGCAGTAAAGGAAACAAAAGAAAAATTCGGAGTAGGTATTAAAATTCATGGAGAAGAAGTAAAAACTTTGAGGTTCGCCGATGACATTGTAATTCTGTCAGAGACAGCAAAGGACTTGGAAGAGCAGTTGAACGGAATGGACAGTGTCTTGAAAGGAGGATATAAGATGAACATCAACAAAAGCAAAACGAGGATAATGGAATGTAGTCAAATTAAATCGGGTGATGCTGAGGGGATTAGATTAGGAAATGAGACACTTAAAGTAGTAAAGGAGTTTTGCTACTTAGGGAGTAAAATAACTGATGATGGTCGAAGTAGAGAGGATATAAGATGTAGACTGGCAATGGCAAGGAAATCGTTTCTGAAGAAGAGAAATTTGTTAACATCGAGTATAGATTTAAGTGTCAGGAAGTCGTTTCTGAAAGTATAAGTATGGAGTGTAGCCATGTATGGAAGTGAAACATGGACAATAACCAGTTTGGACAAGAAGAGAATAGAAGCTTTCGAAATGTGGTGCTACAGAAGAATGCTGAAGATAAGGTGGGTAGATCACGTAACTAATGAGGAGGTATTGAATAGGATTGGGGAGAAGAGAAGTTTGTGGCACAACTTGACTAGAAGAAGGGATCGGTTGGTAGGACATGTTTTGAGGCATCAAGGGATCACAAATTTAGCATTGGAGGGCAGCGTGGAGGGTAAAAATCGTAGAGGGAGACCAAGAGATCAATACACTAACCAGATTCAGAAGGATGTAGGTTGCAGTAGGTACTGGGAGATGAAGAAGCTTGCACAGGATAGAGTAGCATGGAGAGCTGCATCAAACCAGTCTCAGGACTGAAGACCACAACAACAACAACAAGTCTTATAAAGTAAATATTAATAATAATAAATTAGTTGCCCATTGTTAATCTAGTTATGGCTGTAGCTCACTCATTAAATTTGTATTTAGCTGCAATTAACGTAGCGTTCTCGCTTCCCGCGCCCAGGTTCCCGGGTTCGATTCCCGGCAGGGTCAGGGATTTTCTCTGCCTCGTGATGACTGGGTGTTGTGTGATGTCCTTAGGTTAGTTAGGTTTAAATAGTTCCAAGTTCTAGGGGACTGATACCCATAGATGTCAAGTCCCGTAGTGCTCAGAGCCATTTGAAACTTTTTTTTTTTTTTTTTTTTTTTTTTTTTTGCAATGAACGTTGTATAAAATTAAGACCCACTCATCACTTAAGGAAGTGGGTTAAGATTGCATAATTATTATAAAGTTGTAAATAAAGAATTTTTCTTAACCTAAGGACATCACACACATCCATGCCCGAGGCAGGATTCGAACGTGCGACCGTAGCGGTCGCGCGGTTCCAGACTGAAGCGCCTAGAACCGCTCGGCCACACCGGCCGGCTTCTGCGAGTGACCCAGACGCCTTTCTTTACCAATTGGTGAAATCTTTTCCTGCCACAGAGTCGCAGGCGGTTCTCTGGATAAAGGCTGGACCTTGGCATTCCCATATAGAGATGCCAAACACTTGCGCTTTTATTTTTGGCAGTTTTTGCAGACTGTACATGCGAAGGTTGTGCACCGTTCGCGTTGTCACCCATATTTTGCCAATTATCTTAAGAGCGGTTCTACGACGCCCTCACTAACTTGGCATGTTCGCGGTGTGGCAGGCGCCCGCCCGAATTGGAACGAAACATGACGCACCTATACCTTGAACTCGGCCCGCCTGCCATACTTTATCACCTTGCGGTGTTTCCGTGGTTCCGGATGGATGGACTAGTTTTGTTTTTCCACTGCATGTATGTGCAAAATAAATAAAATAAACATGACTAGTGTGGGGGGTGCAGCACAGCGATGGGAGAGGGGAGGCGTCGTGGCCAGGCCTCAGATTCGAGACCTGCCCACCTTGTCTCCTCCAAACTGTAGCTGACCCTAGTAAAAAGAATAAGTCTTTTATTAAAAAGACAGAAGTTTTACTTGTTTCAAAGCACTGAGAAAATCTAATTAGTTTGTCACCTGAAGAACCCTCTCAGCTTCAAAACAAATCGGAAAAAAGGGATAGCCTCTTTTTTAGGTAACAAGATCGACTCTTTGTTGGGTCAGCGATTTTTAAGTCTTCCTTTTAACTTAAGTCGCTAGCTTTCAACGATGTGAGGAGTCGCTAGGAACAACACGTGGATCGAATTGCACGTCAAGCTGTGGGTCCCCTTTTCCCGGTTAAGTAACAGGGAACACGCAAGTCGCCGAATTGGCGTCCAAATAAAGGCTTTCACGAGATCACTGGACCACGAAATTATTATTATTAATATTATTATTATTATTATTGTTGTTGTTGTCTGTATACAAAATTAAGTTCGTACGGAACCCTCAGAGCCCGATTCCTATACGTTCCTGTTCGTTTCTTTTTTTTTTTTTTTGTTCTCTTCCCGTCTTTTCTTAATAAGATTGTTAACACGAACAGTGCCGAATTTGCTGTTGGCTGCAAGTTATGGCCGCCTCTGAGTTCGCGTTTTTTTTTTTTTTTTTCTCTCTGGAATGTTCACTCCAGGCGGTCAGGCCCTTACGTAGGCAACTGTCAAGTATCCTGTCGTAATTATTGTTTATAATTTCTAGAAGTCATTGCCAACTCCAAGTTTTGTGGCCTTACGTTGTAAAATGACACCAATTATTAAATTTTTGTTCTTGGAAGAAAAACAAACTTCTGAAATTGTGTTTGTTAAACTTGTAAGTAGGCTGTTTAGGTTTTCTTATTGGTAACGCCACGTAGCGCTCTGTATGAAAAATCGCTGGCTGTGCTGTGTGCAGTCTTTGGCTAGTTTGCATTGTTGTCTGCCATTGTAGTGTTGGGCAGCGGCAGCTGGATGTGAACAGCGCGTAGCGTTGCGCAGTTGGAGATGAGCCGCCAGCAGTGGTGGATGTGGGGAGAGAAATGGCGGAGTTTGGAAATTTGTTAGACTGGATGTCATGAACTGCTATATACATTATGACTTTTGAACACTATTGAGGTAAATACATTGTTTGTTCTCTATCAAAATCTTTCATTTGCTAACTATGCCTATCAGTAGTTAGTGCCTTCAGTAGTTTGAATCTTTTATTTAGCTGGCAGTAGTGGCGCTCGCTGTATTGCAGTAGTTAGAGTAACGAAGATTTTTGTGAGGTAAGTGATTTGTGAAAGGTATAGGTTAATGTTAGTCAGGGCCATTCTTTTGTAGGGATTTTTGAAAGTCAGATAGCGTTGCGCTAAAAATATTGTGTGTCAGTTTAAGCACAGTCATGTATAATTTTTCTAAGGGGACGTTTCATATGTCGACCCTTAGCCGAGGATACCTCACTGGAATCTTCTGATTTTTTCTTGTAGTTTGTGTAATTAGTGTAGATTTTGTTTATTGATAGCGCGTAATTGTAGAGAGAATCTCCTTTGTAGTTGCAGTCTTTCATTGCTGTACAGTAAAACAGTTGTGGCATGCATGTAGTTTTGCACCAAGTATTTCGCAGCTGCGCTTGCAATTAACTAGATATTATTTTCAGTTCTATGTTAATGTGTTTTCTTATTTTGCTCTCAAATTGTGCTTTTATGTGTTGTCGTGTGAAATATTGTGACAATAATGGCGTGTGAAAAACGTAATACTAGGCTCCAAAGTAAACTGAGAAATGACAGTGAAGACGAAAGCAGTGTGTTAGCGCCACCGTGTAATGAATTAACTAATGTTCAAACTAGTAATTTGGTAATCGTGCATAGGGAAATCGAGCGGGCGGCAAATAATGGCGTAGACGGTGAAACAATTAGTGAACAGGGAAGCATTATCGATCGGTCGGCAATAGCTCGCCTCAGGAATCCGAAATGACAGGACACAATCTCGCAAATACTGTAGATTCAGGTTTCGGGTCCTCACCGTTTTCTCAAATAAGTCAAGACACATTTTCTGCTTGTCAAAATGTGAATGTTGCCGGTGCAAATTCACTGCCGAAAAGCACTGAGGAACATGTTTCAGACACCAGTGCATTGTTATTACAGTTAATGCAACAAATGGGACAAAGGCTACAAAAGTTAGACACAAAGCTTGATCGAAGTCAGAAACAAATGGGACAAAATCTTCAAAAGTTAGACACAATGGAACAAAATCTTCGGAAGTTAGACACCGCGCTTGAACAAACACGTGAAGATTTAACTACTGAGTTACATAACATTGAATCGAAATGTCAAAAAGTCTGTAATGACGTAAAAACACAAATTTGTGAGCATTTTCAACCTATTTTTTCGCGGCATGAAAATGCGTTACAGAATCACGAAGCAGCCATAAAAGAACTGCAAACTATTGTTCATAAAAATCATGAGACCTTACAAGCTAAAATTGACTCAGTTGCATCTACCGATTCGGTTATGCAACTTGCAAAAACTCAGGAAAACTTAAAGGACACAGTAGATACTCTGAAAATTGGTTCAGAAAGACACATGGAGGAAATTAGTTCATTATCAGAGAAATTAGCTGAATTTTCGGATCAGCTAAGTAATTTATCTACGAAGGTAGATGATAATCTGAATGACACAAAACCGGTAGTCTTTAATGACACAGAAGAGTGCGAACAAATTAGGAAACTCAAACAGAATCAGAATCGAATTAATACGCAACACCAAAGAGAAATCCGGGAAGTACAAGATCAGCTGACACAGGTAATACAAGAATTACGTATTTCAGAGGACACTCGCGCTCCAACACGGGAAGAGGGACTTAGAAATACGGAAAAGCCACCAAATAATATCACAGGGCATTTCGGAAACTATGAAAGAAATTGGCAAGGTGCACCGAATTTTGAGATGGAACCGCCGACAGCCGGCCGAAGTGGCCGTGCGGTTAAAGGCGCTGCAGTCTGGAACCGCAAGACCGCTACAGTTGCAGGTTCGAATCCTGCCTCGGGCATGGATGTTTGTGATGTCCTTAGGTTAGTTAGGTTTAACTAGTTCTAAGTTCTAGGGGACTAATGACCTCAGCAGTTGAGTCCCATAGTGCTCAGAGCCATTTGAACCATTTTTTGAACCGCCGACACGACGTAACAATGACCGATATGCGACTCGCCGACACGATGATTTTGACTACAAGCTGTTCATTACTACATGTAAATTCAAAACATTTAAGAATTCTGGCAACGACATTCATCCACGAGCATGGCTTCATCAATTCTCTCATTGTTTTCCTCCCAACTGGTCATTGCAGCACAGATTAGAATGTATGTGTGGCTACTTAGAGAATGAGCCAGCTGTAAGAATGCGATCGGTCATTCACGATTGTCACAGTGAAGGAGAATTTTATCATGCCTTCCTCTCAGCATATTGGTCTCAAGCTACACAAGACCGAGTAAAACATAGCATCATGATGATGAAACACTTTGAACAATCTGAATTTTCCAGTCTTGTCAAATATTTTGAAGACATGTTGCATAAGAATCAATATCTTTCAAACCCATACAGCCCTTCAGAACTCATTCGCATTTGCTTAATCAAATTGCCTGAATATTTACGACATATTATTTTAGCAGGACGTTGCAAAGACGACTTTGAAGCTTTTCAGGGATTGTTACAAGAACTGGAAATTGACACTGACAATCGTGGAACGCGAAAACAGGAGCACAACAATTACAGGTCACATCTGTCACAATTCCGCGATGACAGAAGTAATACACAACAAGGCTATTCTTACAACGTAAATCGTGACCAAAACAGACACCACCCGTATGACAACCATTGGCAGAGTAGTAATAATTACAAGGAAAGATCACCTCTCCGCGGTAGCGACTATCACAGAGACAACCATAGAAACAGACAATATGGGAACAAAAACAATTATTATCAAGGGAGACAGTACAACTTCAGACGCAACAGTTCAGCACGCAGTTACGATTCAGGGAGAAATTCTCCACCACGTGACTGACAAGAAAGAAACTATGGAATCTACCGACATGACGACAGACGATATGATCGTAACGACACACCTGAATTGCATCAGAACTGGCGAGATTCAAACAGAGCAGGGCACTTTCGACAAGGTGAATTTGTAGAAGTTAGGTCTCCCAATCCCAATAACGACGCGCGCCAACAAAGGAACAGACAATGACTCGCTCCGCAGGCAGCCGCGTGCGCCGGCTGGCTGAGAGAAAAATAACATAGACGCTAACCTTAAGAAAAATTTTAGCATTCCTCACCGACGTATACCGCATGATAATTCCGTTCAAGTTGAACCTCTGTGTACTAGGAAGAGTAAAGGATTGCACCTCATTTCACATGTAAAACCGTTTATTGAAAGATAATCTGCTTTATAACTTAGTCTTTGCCATAAAATTTTTCACTTCACGTTACTAGTATGCTTTGTCAGACTTAGAAACTGTTAATGTGCAACTATGTTCTAAGTTAACTATCCAGTCTACAACCTAGGGAACATTTTTAAACAAAAATTACGAATGTATTGTTATAGTGAACAGACGACACACTTTTGTTATTTGTAAATTCTTGCTTGTTAGTTGCACAATTACGTAACGACTATAAGCCCCACATACTTAGAACATTTACCAGTACTGCTAATGAGATTTTAATGCAACATTTTGGTTTACTTGAAAATACATTCCGGATTTAAAGTACTTTCTGTGATATACCAGATGACACAGTGGTTACTTTATGTGACAGCTACACAATTTTATCACGACGCTACTAATGAATGACAATTTACAATGTTGCTTTTGCAGTGTTTCTGTTTTATATCTGCACAGTTTTTCTGTATTATTCTGGAAAGTAAAACATGTTTTAGTAGTAACTTTTGTGGTATAGCTACAATGAGACAGCCTTTTCCGTAGCACAACAATACGTTACAGCACAGTACTTTGTTCATCACGGCAATAAGCGTAATAAGTAAGATATCTATACGCAAAGCATTTCACTTTTGTTTATCGTGAGGTAAGTACATTGACTTCCACAGAACTTTTCTTACGGACGACGATAATTACGACACTTGGCACATTTTTTACCCTTAAGTAATGACAGAGATTATGTTACAACAAGACGCACAATTTAGCACTACAGGACACGCATTTGAGTGATTAATTTTGTACTTAAAACATTTATTTTTAAAGATTTTTGAATTACAATGATACAAAGGTTTTCCGTGATACATTTCATTCAATTGCTGTAATCTGTAACACCTGAGGGTATAATTACATTAATCCTCAGGGGGTACACACCTACTTTGTGTACCATGTGTCTGGCAAGCACAAGGAGCCCTAGCTAATATGGTATTTGCTTATACAACATTACACATCGATACCATATTTCTCTAACACACAAACTATACAGCTATCTGATCATTTAACTGAGAGATAAACATTTTTTTTACTACATCAGTGACACATGTTTACGCAATTACAGAGTTGGGTATCTTCACACTTATGAAATTGTATTTTGTCTGTACTTTGTGAACTGTTCATATTTTTTCGGAACCATTGTGATACTATGAGAGCTTTGAATGATGTATTTGGTAAGGGAGCATGATTTTAAAGTACGTTTGAGGTAGATGACACTCTTGAAATGAGCATAGAATTTTTTTTCGGTTTTGACATTATTGCAGAAAGCTACGACGTTTTTGAGATTTGACTGAGGTGTTATGATGTTATTTTTACGATGACGATGTGTATTATGCTGTTGAGGTATGTTTATGATCAATAAGCTGATGTTATATGAGGAATTTGATTATGCTACATATTTATTAAGATGAAATATTGACGAAGTGTCGACGAATATGTATATGTGTAATAAGGTAAGGAATAATGAGTAGTGGTTAGGGACTCTGACTTGTGAAAAAGGATGTTGGAAACCAAGAACCGTACTTTAAAAGTTATGAAATGTGTGTAAATGCATGAATGTATCACAATGCTGTTATATTCATAGAATTTTGTTTCTACACATTTGCAACACAAATTCTCGACCTGTGAAATTTTTTATATGAGACTGTCACTGTAATGCAAACTGGTGTCGTAGATATTTCAATAAGAAAGTTAAGTGACCACCTTCACGACATCAGTCGTGGGCACCCAGCTGCGCGACAGTCTTCTGGAAAAAAGCCATTAGTGTGTGCCTTTCAGAGGCACAGGTGGAAAAAAAAGGGGGCCATTATCCTCGCTATTGACATTCCTTTGTAGAAAGCATCGCAAATACGACACGCGCAAACTTGAAAACATATGATTACACTGTGGAGCTCTTCATTTACGATATTTACTAAAATGCCTAATAAAATGATGAGAAACATTTTACATCTATTGTCTTTCTAGTTGAGAGAATTTTTTTGCCTTTGGAGACGCCATTTGCCTAGTGAATGACGTTTCATATGTTGCTTTATATATATATTTGCTCATTTTGTTTAATATCAAGTTTCTAGCTGCACTGCAGCATTGGTTAAAATAAAATTTAATAGATGTACTAATATCACTATTTTCTGTCTACAGACCCAGTAAAGAATACGTTTATGATGTACTTTCTTAGAAAAAAGAGCACAAATAATCATTTCCCTTCACAGGATTTGCATACATAATTTTCTTTTCAACTACTTGGTAATATTTCTCGTAGAATAAGTTGCGGTGCACCACTTTAATTTCATAGACATTAAGATGTGAAGATACATTTCTCTTGTCTGCATTGTTGTCTTTAGTGTAGTATTTTTTTCTGCTTGAGCTATGTCATGTTTAGATATAAGTTATTGCATTTGCTGCCGCTGTTTGCCAGGCATAGTCCTACTAAATTCCACTTTACATTACTCTGTTAAGCCAGTTTTACTACTGATTTATTTTTCTTGTTTGCTGCTCATTGCCTTATATTAGTTGTAATATTGCAGCTTGCTTTGCCAATTTGCATTTTTTGTCATTGCTGTTTGTGTTAATTGTTTTGTGCTGCTGCATTGCCTCGTCCCTTAGTTTAGCATCTGAGCTCAGTAGATTTAAGTTAGCTTAAGAGGGGATAGAATATATAAGAGAATGAGTTGCAATGAATTGGAAGAAATGCATTGAGAAGTTATACGAAAAAAGTACAGAAAGCAGGTGTAGGTAGGATTTTCTTGGAAATAAATGTTGAGGTAAGATAATGGAAAATAAATAATGAGGTAAGAAATATGTGAACATATAAATACAGAAAGCATGCTTGGATAGGATTTTTTTTGTGGAAACAAATGTTGAAATAAGAGGAAAGATATATGGAATGAAGTTTTGGGGTGGACTGCAGTACCAAATGTCACACTGAAAACAAACCCTGTCCTGTATTTTTGTGTTATTACACTATGTGAATTTGTGTTTTTCCTGTCTGTATGTGTTTAGCTAATAAGATTTATGTTGTAGAATTTTTCTGATAATATGTTATTTACCTTGTAAAGATGCTTAGACATTATTTATTCTAGAATGAGATTTTCACTCTGCAGCGGAGTGTACGCTGATATGAAACTTCCTGGCAGATTAAAACTGTGTGCCCGACCGAGACTCGAACTCGGGACCTTTGCCTTTCGCGGGCAAGTGCTCTACCAACTGAGCTACCGAAGCACGACTCACGCCCGGTACTCACAGCTTTACTTCTGCCAGTACCTCGTCTCCTACCTTCCAAACTTTACAGAAGCTCTCCTGCGAACCTTGCAGAACTAGCACTCCTGAAAGAAAGGATATTGCGGAGACATGGCTTAGCCACAGCCTGGGGGATGTTTCCAGAATGAGATTTTCACTCTGCAGCGGAGTGTGCGCTGATATGAAACTTCCTGGCAGATTAAAACTGTGTGCCCGACCGAGACTCGAACTCGGGACCTTTGCCTTTCGCGGGCAAAGGTCCCGAGTTCGAGTCTCGGTCGGGCACACAGTTTTAATCTGCCAGGAAGTTTCATTATTTATTCTGTTTTGTTTTAATGCTCATGTGTGAAGTTGATGTTTCAAAAGTTATTCTGATCTTTTATCTACACTCCTGGAAATTGAAATAAGAACACCGTGAATTCATTGTCCCAGGAAGGGGAAACTTTATTGACACATTCCTGGGGTCAGATACATCACATGATCACACTGACAGAACCACAGGCACATAGACACAGGCAACAGAGCATGCACAATGTCGGCACTAGTACAGTGTATATCCACCTTTCGCAGCAATGCAGGCTGCTATTCTCCCATGGAGACGATCATAGAGATGCTGGATGTAGTCCTGTGGAACGGCTTGCCATGCCATTTCCACCTGGCGCCTCAGTTGGACCAGCGTTCGTGCTGGACGTGCAGACCGCGTGAGACGACGCTTCATCCAGTCCCAAACATGCTCAATGGGGGACAGATCTTGCTGGCCAGGGTAGTTGACTTACACCTTCTAGAGCACGTTGGGTGGCACGTGATACATGCGGACGTGCATTGTCCTGTTGGAACAGCAAGTTCCCTTGCCGGTCTAGGAATGGTAGAACGATGGGTTCGATGACGGTTTGGATGTACCGTGCACTATTCAGTGTCCCCTCGACGATCACCAGTGGTGTACGGCCAGTGTAGGAGATCGCTCCCCACACCATGATGCCGGGTGTTGGCCCTGTGTGCCTCGGTCGTATGCAGTCCTGATTGTGGCGCTCACCTGCACGGCGCCAAACACGCATACGACCATCATTGGCACCAAGGCTGAAGCGACTCTCATCGCTGAAGACGACACGTCTCCATTCGTCCCTCCATTCACGCCTGTCGCGACACCACTGGAGGCGGGCTGCACGATGTTGGGGCGTGAGCGGAAGACGGCCTAACGGTGTGCGGGACCGTAGCCCAGCTTCATGGAGACGGTTGCGAATGGTCCTCGCCGATACCCCAGGAGCAACAGTGTCCCTAATTTGCTGGGAAGTGGCGGTGCGGTCCCCTACGGCACTGCGTAGGATCCTACGGTCTTGGCGTGCATCCGTGCGTCGCTGCGGTCCGGTCCCAGGTCGACGAGCACGTGCACCTTCCGCCGACCACTGGCGACAACATCGATGTACTGTGGAGACCTCACACCCCACGTGTTGAGCAATTCGGCGGTACGTCCACCCGGCCTCCCGCATGCCCACTATACGCCCTCGCTCAAAGTCCGTCAACTGCACATACGGTTCACGTCCACGCTGTCGCGGCATGCTACCAGTGTTAAAGACTGCGATGGAGCTCCGTATGCCACGGCAAACTGGCTGACACTGACGGCGGCGGTGCACAAATGCTGCGCAGCTAGCGCCATTCGACGGCCAACACCGCGGTTCCTGGTGTGTCCGCTGTGCCGTGCGTGTGATCATTGCTTGTACAGCCCTCTCGCAGTGTCCGGAGCAAGTATGGTGGGTCTGACACACCGGTGTCAATGTGTTCTTTTTTCCATTTCCAGGAGTGTATTTACTTATGTCATAATTCCTGTAACACTGATGTATATGTTTATTTCTATTGTTTTGTAAAGCCTGTATTACTACAAATGTTATCTGTATTATTATGTTTACTTAATGATGTATTTTGTACCTTTGTTATTGTATTCTTATGTTGTAAATTTATAATTGTATAGACACCAGTTCTTCAAATTAAGTTGCACTTCACTGCACACGTTTCTGTTGGTCATAGTAATGCATAATATGTGAGAAGTTGGAAGTGTTAGTGTTTGCGCGTGTCTTAATAATTTAGCAATGGACTGGATAACAGCATTGCTGGTTCTAAGGATATTTCAAAAAAATTTTTTGTGAGTGCACAAGTGGTGGGTCATGGACTTGCTATGTTCTCCGCAAGACTCTTCGATGGTGATTGTGCACCTGCACAGTCGCAACAGATGACTGCTGGCCGTCTCTAAAAGGACTACAGTTGGTCTGCATCTTGGATGGCCCACCAATACCATTATTTCTACAATGACTGCACTGGGTCTGCACCTCTGGTGGCCCACCAATACCATAATCTCTACCAGGACTACAGTGGGTCTGCTCTGTGATGACCTACCTACCAATATTCTTCAAAACTTCGACTGCCTCTGCAGCGGGTTTGCTCTGTTGTGGCCCATTACCTGTCAGCATGTCAAGAGTCAGCACTGTCTTTCCGTTGGAAGGACAACACTACTTCTTCAAGACTGCATGGAAATCCACTACTTCCGTGTGCATTTTCTTTTACTGCTCAGACTTTGAGAAAAACACTGCTATTTTACTGTGATGAATGATCAGGACAGTCTTTATGGACAGTGAGAAAATTTTAGCTTTTGACCAACATTGTATCAATAAGTGTGTGCATATGATTTCTTTATTATTGTAATTGTGAAAAAATTTTTAACAAATATGTATTGGCCAGTGCCCAAAACAATTTGTAAAGTTTTTTGTGGGGAGCATGGGGGCTATGTAAGTAGGCTGTTTAGGTTTTCTTATTGGTAACGCCACGTAGCGCTCTGTATGAAAAATCGCTGGCTGTGCTGTGTGCAGTCTGTGGCTAGTTTGCATTGTTGTCTGCCATTGTAGTGTTGGGCAGCTGGATGTGAACAGCGCATAGCGTTGCGCAGTTGGAGGTGAGCCGCCAGCAGTGGTGGATGTGGGGAGAGAAATGGCGGAGTTTTGAAATTTGCAAGACTGGATGTCATGAACTGCTATGTATATTATGATTTTTCAACACTATTAAGGTAAATACATTGTTTGTTCTCTATCAAAATCTTTCATTTTCTAACTATGCCTATCAGTAGTTAGTGCCTTCAGTAGTTTGAATCTTTTATTTAGCTGGCAGGAGTGGCGCTCGCTGTATTGCAGTAGTTCGAGTAAAGAAGATTTTTGGTGAGGTAAGTGATTTGTGAAAGGTATAGGTTAATGTTAGTCAGGGCCATTCTTCTGTAGGGATTTTTGAAAGTCAGATAGCGTTGCGCTAAAAATATTGTGTGTCACTTTAGTGAATGTTTGAGTACGTTCAGTTCTGCTCAGCTGTTTGAAATGCAAATAATGTAAGAGGTTTATCAGCACAGAAATTCAGAAATTTCTCTAAGGGGACGTTTCAAACCCTGTTCAACACGTTTTCAGAAATTGAACTAAGTAGTTTGGAAATTGACGTGCATATCGTTGTAAGCACTTTCCTAAAGGAGACAACAAAAATCCCCTTCAGTCACGAATTGTGGTTTTTGTTCAAATACGAAGTATTTAAAGCAGTCATGTCTGATCAGTCTACATAATTTTCTGAATTTAGTTCACTACTAGTCCTATTAGGAGTATTTTACAAGGAGGCACGTCATGACTACAGCTTATGCGAAACCAAGACAAAATCGAAGAATTAGGTGTACTTAATGTCTCTACCAGTGGTTACATAGATTTTAAGTACAGTATGAGAGGACATATTTAAATACTTGTACACTCTTTTCGTCTACCCGCAGTATAGCCGCTTGTGTTCACACGACTTCTTCCGGGACGTCGAGGTGCTCCGGCCCCATATTGGCCGACCGGTGGATTAAGGACTCTCGATGTGGCAGCCAGCTTGGATGTAGTTTTTAGGCGGTTTCCCACACCCCACTCGGTGAGTACCTGGCTGGTACCCAAGTCCTGCCTCACTTACACAATTAACAAACATTTCGGAAATATTGATTCACTTCCAGGGAGACACATTTTTCTGCCTGAGTGTAACAGTGTGGCGACAGGAAGGGATCGGCCACCATGCCAAATCCGTTCATAACCATTCTGATCCAGGAACGAAGCGCGACAAAAGCACAAGAAGAAAATGAAAGGAGAGGGAGGTAGAAACACTTTTCGTGTCATGTCACATTTGTAAACAAAATTCAGATGAGTCAAACAATATCCAGACGTAAAGAAGTTATATTTTCCCATAAACGTATGTGTTGCTGTTTCTAAGATGATACAAGGATGTTATATTACTATTTATATGTAGGTGTCATTGTAAAACAACTATTTACCCAAATGTCAGATGTGGCCTTACATTGCAAAATGATAAAAACTACTAAATTCATGTTCTTTGGAGAAAAATAAGGTTCTGAAATTGTTAGAAAGACTGTGCCTGTTAACCACTGTTCAACACGTTTTTAGAAATTTTTCTCCGTGTAAAAGTATTTCTAATTTTTATTGTTATGAGGAGAGCTATTTGACAGTTTGTAAGGACTCTGTTAGGTTCGCGTACAAGTTATTAGTGATTTCTCTTAAATTTAACAAAGGTAACAGACACACATAACAGAGACTTTAGTTATCAATAATATAATCTCCTTAAAAAAAATGGTTCAAATGGATCTGAGCACTATGCGACTTAAGTTCTGAGGTCATCAGTCACCTAGAACTTAGAACTAATTAAACCTAACTAACCTAAGGACATCACACACATCCATGCACAGGCAAGATTCGAACCTGCGACCGCAGCGGTCGCCCAGTTCCAGACTGTAGCGCCTAGAACCGCACAGCCACCCCGACCGGCTATAATCTCCTTCACTATTTAGGACAGTCTGCCAACGGTGGGGTAACATATGGATTCAGCGACTGTAGGAATCAAGCGATTTTTGAGGCGAAAAACTAGTCGAGCGTTGTTCGGAGAGCATTTTCATCTGGAAAGGAAGTTCCTTGGAGGTCGTTCGACTGAGAGTGGAAAAGGTGAAAAACCTAAGTGCGCTAGGTCAGATGAATAAGGTGGGTGCGGAATGACTTCCCAACCCAACTCCTGTATATTTTTTGTCAGACTGGCAGAATGCGGGCAGGCATTATCGGGAAGTAGCTTCACTTCACTTAGCCTTCCTGCTCGTTGTTCTAGGACTGGGTCTGTAAGACGTCTCAGTTGTAGACAGTAAATGTCAGCAATGATGGTTACAACTTGGAGAAGCAATTCGTAGTACATCACACAGTCACTGTTCCACCAGATGCGTAACGTTATCTTTTGTAGATGCGGCCGGGTCTTTGTAGGGAGAATTGCTGCTTGGTTTGGGCTCAACCGTTTCTTTCGTTTCCTTCTGTTAGCATAAAAAAACCATTTCTCGTCACCAATAACGACACAGGGTACTAATGGTCCGTGTTGTTCAAAAGACAATTGATGGCGAGTGAGCAGAGTTGCACATATGGGAATTCTCTGCTTTTGTGATTTTGGTTTCAGTATGATGTACCTATACACCTTATTTTGGAACTTTTCCCATTGCATGCAAATGTCGCACGATGGTGGAATGATCACAGTTCGTCACATTTACTTCTCAAGTATACTAACGCGGATCATTGTCGATTAATGTGTTGAAACGATCTTCATCAAACCCCAAAGGTCTTCCTGAACTTGGAGAGCCACTAGTGTCGAAACGATCCATTTCCTTGGGGTGCTCTATCCACTGACTTTGCCCCCATACAGGGCGTAAATTTTTCTGGGGCCTCCGCTGCTGTCACCCTTCTATTGAACTCAAACAGAAGAAAATGTCGGAATGTTCTGGTTTCTCCAGTTGGCACTCCATTTTCTAGCGTCGACAGCTGCTTCCATTATCTCCAAATGACCAAATGGCAAAATGAAGACGTGAGTGGAAAAACGGGCTAACCCTCAGATGTAAAAACTTAGAGGTAAGTGTTGCCACCTGTTGCTCGGCATGGGAACTATCAAAACTGACTTTGGTCTCATCCCCAAATATCACATTAGGATATCTAGGAGTGAGTCAATCTTGATAGTTCTCATGCGGTATCACTTTAGGATATTTAAGTGTGAGACCAAAGTGAATTTTGATAGTTACCGTACCCAGCAACTGATCGCAACACTTATCTCTCAGATTTTATATTTGAGGGTTAACCCGTTTTTCCGCGCATGTCTTCACTTATAAACTCAAATACCAACAGTGAACTACAAATGAAACATGATAATCGCTCCGCGCGGGGTAGCCGTGCTGTCTGGGGCGCCTTGCCACGGTTCGGGTGGCACCTCCGTCGGGGGCTCGAGTCCTCCCTCGGGCATGGGAGACTGTGTTATCCTTAGCGTGAGTTACTTTAAGTTAGATTAAGCAGTGTGTAAGCGTAAGGACCGATGACCTCAGCAGTTTGGACCCATAGGAACTTACCACAAATTTCCTGATTTCCATGATAATCGGTAAATAAACCAACAGCAACCGGAATACCAACATCTCCGTCCGAACAGGACTTGGAAGGCCCAAAGGTAGCGGCCGGCCGCCGTGTCATCCTCAGCCCACAGGCGTCACTGGATGCGGATATGGAGGGGCATGTGGTCAGTAAACCGCTCTCCCGGCCGTATGTCATTTTACGAGATCGGAACCGCTGCTTGTCAATCAAGTACATTACTGGCCATTAAAATTGCTACGCCACGAAGATGACGTGCTACAGACGCGAAATTTAACCAACAGGAAGAAGATGCTGTGATATGCAAATGATTAGCTTTCCAGAGCATTCAGGGGGCGACACCTACAACGTGGTGACATGAGGAAAGTTTCCAACCGATTACTTATACGCAAACAGCAGTTGACCGACGTAGCCTTGTGAAACGTTGTTGTGATGCCTCGTGTAAGGAGGAGAAATGCGTACCATCACGTTTCCGATTTTGATAAAGGTCAGATTGTAGCCTATCGCGATTGCGGTTTATCGTATCGCGACATTGCTGCTCGCGTTGGTCGAGATCCAGTGACTGTTAGCAGAATATGGAATCGGTGGGTTCAGGAGGGAAATACGGAACGCTGTGCTGGATCCCAACGGCCTCGTATCACTAGCAGTCGAGATGACAGGCATCTTATCCGCATGGCTGTAACGGATCTTGCAGCCACGTCTCGATCCCTGAGTCAACAGATGGGGACGTTTGCAAGACAACAACCATCTGCACGAACAGTTCGACGACGTTTGCAGCAGCATGGACTATCAGCTCGGAGACCACGACTGCGGTTACCCTTGACGCTGCATCACAGACAGGAGCGCCTGCTATGGTGTACTCAACGACGAACCTGGGTGCACGAATGGCAGAACGTCATTTTTTCGAATGAGTACAGGTTCTGTTTACAGCATCATAATGGCCGCATCCGTGTTTGGCGACATCGCGGTGAACGCACATTGGAAGCGTGTATTCGTCATTGCCATGTCGGTCACCTCTTGTTCGCACTGACGGCACTTTGAACAGTGGCCGTACATTTCTGATGTGTTACGACCCGTGGCTCTACCCTTCATTCGATCCCTGCGAAACCCTACATTTCAGCAGGATAACGCACGACCGCATGTTGCAGGTCCCGTACGGGCCTTTCTGGATACAGAAAATGTTCGACTGCTGCCGTGGCCAGCACATCCTGCAGATCTCTCACCAAATGAAAACGTCTGGTCAATGGTGGCCGAGCAACTGGCTCGTCACAATACGCCAGTCACTACTCTTGATGAACTGTGGTATCGTGTTGAAGCTGCACGGGCAGCTGCACCTGTACACGCCATCCAAGCTCTGTTCGACTCAACGCCCAGGAGTATCAAGGCCGTTATTACGGCCAGAGGTGGTTGTTCTGGGTACTGATTTCTCAGGATGTATGCACTCTAATTGCGTGAAAATGTAATCACATGTCAGTTCTAGTATAATATATTTGTCCATTGAATACCCGGTTATCATCTGCAGCTATTTTAATGGCTGGTAGTGTAGATCCGCAGTTTGCCTCACAAGGGGTTAGTGCAGGCCGCTTGCCGAGAGCGTTCGGCAGACCTGATGGTCAGTTATCTCAGTGCTAGCCCAACCCGACAGCACTTAGGTGATCTGACGGGAGCCCGTGTGACCGCTGCGGCAAGGCCGTCGGCGGAAAAAGAACATGCAAAACAAAAATGCTGGGAACTTATACGCCAACCTAACGTAATTATTCTTGCCACTTCCGCTTTATTTATAGGCAGTCAGCTGAAATGTCTTTTTTGGTTTTTGTTGTAGAGTAGTAAAAGTGCTCGCCGGTGTGTCACTCAGCACGGACGCAGCCTGGAGACGTGCGAGTCGGCCTGAGCGACACCGACTCAACGGAAGGCCTCGGCGCTTGTTCCTGACGTCACGTCAGCTAGGCACGGCGAACGCCAGGTCTGTTGCAGGCATACTCATAATGGTGGTGTCTCCCTCTCTGACAGAGGAAAATGTGAAACTATTGGCGGTAGTTGACCAACACACATTGTTATGAGAGATTCTGCAATCAATAAATTGTGCAGTTGATTACACTATTACACACAAATATTGTACTCCTGAACTTATATTTCCACCTGTTTCAAGGACTGACATACAAAAAGAACTTCATGGTCCAGCAGCAACAGAATTCGTGCTTCTTTACTTTATTTGTAAATCTGAGGATGTTACGTTTGTACTGCGTTGCTTTTACAAGAAACTGTGAACATATTGGTGCTCTTCTTTAGGTATCTTGGTTGAGTATGGGGTGAGGAGGACTGAATGTTAATGAAATATCTCGAGGTTGTACACGTTGGGGGAGGGGGTGGCGGACAGAAGAAGAAGCAAAGAGAGATACTTGTTTTATCAAATAAAATTTTTTTATCTTGTAAAGTTTCTCCTTTCCGTTGCAAGAGGGGAATATTTATCTTTTCTAATGTGCATGTTTAAAAAAGTTTAAGCTCAGCAGTATTTTCGATGTATGAAGCTATTTTGTTTCCTGTTTAGAATTCCTTTCGTTAAATACGACTGTAATCTAATGACAGGCAACAGTTGAACATTTACACATGTAAATTAGTTCACATTTCCAGTGACGATGTCAAACGAAAATAAATAAATAAATAAATAAAAGAAACGAGTTAATTTTAAGGGGCAAAGCATCTTCTCATATTGATCTACGTTTGTTTCGAAAGGATTCAGTAATACAGAACTATGATCTTCATTTGTAGCTTTACGATAGTAAGAAAATCTTTCATCTAAATAAAAGTGCAGAATCCAAAACAATACCAAACATTTTGTCCAAAAATAAGAGATTTATAGTGATAAGCACGCCCAGGCGTTTCTGGCTGCAACAGACCTGGCGTTCGCTGTGCCTAGCTGACGTGACGTCACCAACAAGCGCCGAGGCCTTCCTTTGAGTCGGTGTCGGCCTGAGGCAGAGCCAGGCAGCCGGCGGCCGGGCAGTGCGTCGGCTGTGCGTGCGCGGCGCCGTGGTGTGGCGTGGCGTGGCGTGTCCCCGGCTGCGGGCCGCGTGGCCTGCCCTGGGTCGTTGACACGCCGCACGCACGCGTGGCCTCGCGACCCCGCCCCACATCACGCGGGCAGCGCCTCCAGGTGGCAGCCGGCGAAGAGCAGCAGGTGAGAGCAGCCACTAACTCTGAACATCTGCCAGAATGAGGTATTCACTTTGCAGCGGAGTGTGCCCTGATATGAAACATCCTGGCAGATTAAAACTGTGCGTCGGATTGAGACTCGTAATCGGGACCTTTGCCTCTCCCGGGTAGGTGCTCTACCAACTGAGCTACCCAAGCACGACTAACGTCCCGTCCTCACAGCTTTACTTCAGCCAGTACATCGTCTCCTACCTTCCAAACTTCACACAAGCTCTCCTGCGAACATTGCAGAACTAGCACTCCTGAAAGAAAGGCTATTGCGGAGACATGGCTTAGCCACAACCTGAGGAATATTTCCAGAATGTGATTTTTACTCTGCAGCGGAGTGTGCGCTGATATGAAACTTCCTGCCAGATTAAAACTGTGTGCCGGACCGAGCGTCGTAATCGGGACCTTTGCCTCTCCCGGGCAGGTGCTCTACCAACTGAGCTACCCAAGCACGACTAACGTCCCGTCCTCACAGCTTTACTTCAGCCAGTACATCGTCTCCTACCTTCCAAACTTTACACAAGCTCTCCTGCGGACATTGCAGAACTAGCACTCCTGAAAGAAGGGCCGTTGCGGAGACCTGTTTCCAGAATGAGATTTTCACTCTGCAGCGGAGTGTGCGCTGATGTGAAATTTCCTGGCTGATTGAAACTGTGTGCCGGACCCAGACTCGAACTTGGGATCTTTGCCTCTCGTGGGCAAGTGCCCTACCAACTGAGCTACCCAAGCACGACTCACGTCCCGTCCTCACAGCTTTACTTCTGCCAGTATCTCGTCTCCTACCTTGCAAACTTTACACAAGCTCTCCTGCGGATATTGCAGTACTAGCACTCCTGAAAGAAAGGCTATTGCGGAGACATGGCTTAGCCACAGCCTGAGGAATGTTTCCAGAATGAGATTTTAACTCTTCAGCGGAGTGTGCGCTGATATGAAACTTTTTTGCCAGATTAAAACTGTGTGCCGGACCGAGACTCGTAATCGGGACCTTTGCCTCTCCCGGGCAGGTGCTCTACCCAAGCACGACTCACGTCCCGTCCTCACAGCTTTACTTCTGCCAGTATCTCGTCTCCTACCTTCCAAATTTTACACAAGCTCTCCTGTGAACATTGCAGAACTAGCACTCCTGAAAGAAGGGCTGTTACAGAGACCTGTTTCCAGAATGAGATTTTCACTCTGCAGCGGAGTGTGCGCTGATATGAAATTTCCTGGCAGATTAAAACTGTGTGCCGGACCCAGACTCGAACTTGGGATCTTTGCCTCTCGCCGGCAAGTGCTCTACCAACTGAGCTACCCAAGCACGACTGACGCCGCGTCCTCACAGCTTTAGTTCTGGCAGTACCTCGTCGCCTACCTTCTGAAACGTCCCCTTAAAAAAATTAATGAATGACTGTGCTGATAAACCTCTTACGTTATTTGATTTTCAATCAGCTGAGCAGAACTGAACGTACTCAGACATTTCTGTCTTTACTTATTCTGGTCAACACTAAACTGGCATACTATATTTTTAGCGCAACGCAATCTGACTTTCAATAATCTCTACAAAAGAATGGCCCTGAATAACAATAACCTATACCTTTCATGAATCACTTACCTCACAAAAATCTTCGTTAGTTGAACTTCTGCAATACAGCGAGCGCCACTACTGCCAGCTAAATAAAAGATTCTAACTACTGATAGGCATAGCTAGACAATGAAAGGTTTTATTGGAGAACAAGCACTGTATTTACCTTAATAGTGTTCAAAAGTCAATATATATATATATATATATATATATATATATATATATATATATATATATATATATATATATATACTCCTGGAAATGGAAATAAGAACACCGTGAATTCATTGTCCCAGGAAGGGGAAACTTTATTGACACATTCCTGGGGTCAAATATATCACATGATCACACTGACAGAACCACAGGCACATAGACACAGGCAACAGAGCATGCACAATGTCGGCACTAGTACAGTGTATATCCACCTTTCGCAGCAATGCAGGCTGCTATTCTCCCATGGAGACGATCGTAGAGATGCTGGATGTAGTCCTGTGGAACGGCTTGCCATGCCATTTCCACCTGGCGCCTCAGTTGGACCAGCGTTCGTGCTGGACGTGCAGACCGCGTGAGACGACGCTTCATCCAGTCCCAAACATGCTCAATGGGGGACAGATCCGGAGATCTTGCTGGCCAGGGTAGTTGACTTACACCTTCTAGAGCACGTTGGGTGGCACGGGATACATGCGGACGTGCATTGTCCTGTTGGAACAGCAAGTTCCCTTGCCGGTCTAGGAATGGTAGAACGATGGGTTCGATGACGGTTTGGATGTACCGTGCACTATTCAGTGTCCCCTCGACGATCACCAGTGGTGTACGGCCAGTGTAGGAGATAGCTCCCCACACCATGATGCCGGGTGTTGGCCCTGTGTGCCTCGGTCGTATGCAGTCCTGATTGTGGCGCTCACCTGCACGGCGCCAAACACGCATACGACCATCATTGGCACCAAGGCAGAAGCGACTCTCATCGCTGAAGACGACACGTCTCCATTCGTCCCTCCATTCACGCCTGTCGCGACACCACTGGAGGCGGGCTGCACGATGTTGGGGCGTGAGCGGAAAACGGCCTAACGGTGTGCGGGACCGTAGCCCAGCTTCATGGAGACGGTTGCGAATGGTCCTCGCCGATACCCCAGGAGCAACAGTGTCCCTAATTTGCTGGGAAGTGGCGGTGCGGTCCCCTACGGCACTGCGTAGGATCCTATGGTCTTGGCGTGCATCCGTGCGTCGCTGCGGTCCGGTCCCAGGTCGACGGGCACGTGCACCTTCCGCCGACCGCTGGCGACAACATCGATGTACTGTGGAGACCTCACGCCCCACGTGTTGAGCAATTCGGCGGTACGTCCACCCGGCCTCCCGCATGCCCACTATACGCCCTCGCTCAAAGTCCGTCAACTGCACATACGGTTCACGTCCACGCTGTCGCGACATGCTACCAGTGTTAAAGACTGCGATGGAGCTCCGTATGCCACGGCAAACTGGCTGACACTGACGGCGGCGGTGCACAAATGCTGCGCAGCTAGCGCCATTCGACGGCCAACACCGCGGTTCCTGGTGTGTCCGCTGTGCCGTGCGTGTGATCATTGCTTGTACAGCCCTCTCGCAGTGTCCGGAGCAAGTATGGTGGGTCTGACACACCGGTGTCGATGTGTTCTTTTTTCCATTTCCAGGAATATATATATATATATATATATATATATATATATATATATATATATATATATATATATATATATATGAACTGATATATATATATATATATATATATATATATATATATATATCAGTTCATGACATCCAGTCTTACAAATTTACTCTTTCTGGTGGACACACGTCCAGATCATCCGCTCTCAAAACTCCGCCATCTCTCTCCCCCCATCCACGACTGCTGACGGCTCACCTCCTTCTACGCAACGCTATGCGCTGTTCACATCCAACTGCCCAACAACACTACAATAGCGAATATTACAATGTCAACCAGCCACAGACTGCACACAGCACTGCCAATGATTTCCATACAGAGCGCTACGTGGCGTTACCAATACAAAAACCTAAACAGCCTACTTACATAGCCCCCATGCTCCCCACAACAAATTTTACAAATTTGTTTTGGGCACTGGCCAATACATATTTGTTTAATTTTTTTATTAACGCTAACAAATATATCAAATGCCCACACTTATTGATACGATGTTGGTCAAAAACTAAAATTATCTCACAGTCCATAAAGACAGTCCTGATCATTCATCACAGTATTAATTACAATTTTATGCACAAAGTGTGAGCAATAAAAGAAAATGCACACGGAAGTAGTGGATTTCCATGCATTCTTGAAGAAGTAGTGTTGTCCTTCCAACAGAAAGATAATGCTGACTCTTGACATGCAGACAGGTAATGGTCCACAACAGAGCAAACCTACAGCAGGATCAGTCGAAGGTAAAGAATATTGCTAGGTAGGTCATCACAGAGCAGACCCACTGTAATCCTGGTAGAGAGTATGGTATTGGTGGGTCATCAAAAATACAGACCCACTGCAGTCCTTGTAGAGACGGCCAGCACCCATCTGTTGCGACTGTGCAGGTGCACAATCACCATCGAAGAGTCTTGCGGACAATATAGCAAGTCCATAAACCACCATTTGTGCACTCACAAAGTTTTTGGAATCGTCCTTATTACCAGCAATGCTGTTAACCAGTCCCTTGCTGAATTATTAACACACGTGGAAACACTAACAGTCCCAACTTCTCACATATTGTGAATATACTATGACCAACAGAAACGTGTGCAGCTCTCAAAACTCCGCGATCTCTCTCCCGTCATCCACGACTGCTGGCGGCTCACCTCCAACTGCGCAACGCTATGCGCTGTTCACATCCAACTGCCCAACGCTACAATAGCGAATATTACAACAATGCCAACCAGCCACAGACTGCGCACAGGACAGCCAGTGATTTTCATACAGAGCGCTACGTGGCGTTACCAATATAAAAATCTAAACAGCCTACTTACACTTCCAAAGGTCCCGAGTTCGAGTCTCGGTCCAGCACACATTTTTAATCTGCCAGGAAGTTCCTGAGCATCTGGTTCGTACCTCGTGCCAGCGGGAAGGCAGCAGTGGCGAGCCGACACGAGCATTCAATAAGTAATGCAAGACTTTTTTTTTCTCAGCCAAATTCGCTAGAAAAATGCCAACATAGTGAAATATTTCCGCTTCAGCTTCTATGCTTTCATAAAGTTGTGACAGGTGGCGGAGCTGAACGTAGCCTCCGACATGGCGACTGCGACGTAGGTGCGTTCCAGGCAGTGAGCTGTCACTGAGTTACTGTTGTTGGAAAACCAGAGCATAACAGATATTCAAAGGTGCTTGCACAGTGTATAAGGACACCTGGCAGTGAACATAGACACGGTGAGTCGTTGCGCGATGGGTCTGTCATAACCTCAACAAGGTCGCGCAGTCCTGTGCGACTTCCCTCGTGCAGGGTGGCTGCACACAACTGTGATTCCTGCGGTATTGAAAAGTGAAGACACCCTCATTCAACAGATAACAAGCTCCTCGCTGCTCAACACGACGTTTCTGTTGGTGGTGCTGACACACTCGTCCACCAGTTGAGGTACTAAAGGTTTGAGCGCGCTGCGTACCTTGCCGCCTAACAGACGACCGTAAAGAGCAACGAAGGACCATCTGTATCGAATTGCTTGTATAACACGAGGTCGATAGTGACAATTTTTTGTTCAACGTCGTCATAGGCGATGAAACATGGCAGACAACTTTGTAGGCAGGGCAACCACAGCAAAGAGTAGTCATATTGGGCATTAATAGCATCTGATGTATTTGTTGTTGTTGTGGTCTTCAGTCCTGAGACTGGTTTGATGCAGCTCTCCATGCTACTCTATCCTGTGCAAGCTGCTTCATCTCCCAGTACCTACTGCAGCCTACATCCTTCTGAATCTGCTTAGTGTATTCATCTCTTGGTCTCGCTCTACGATTTTTACTCTCCACGCTGCCCTCCAATACTAAATTGGTGATCCCTTGATGCCTCAGCACATGTCCTACCAACCGGTCCCTTCGTCTTGTCAAGTTGTGCCACAAACTCCTCTTCTCCCCAATTCTATTCAATGCCTCCTCATTAGTTATGTGATCTACCCATCTAATCTTCAGCATTCTTCTGTAGCACCACATTTCGAAAGCTTCTATTCTCTTCTTGTCCAAACTATTTATCGTCCATGTTTCACTTCCATACATGGCTACACTCCATACAAATACTTTCAGAAACGACTTCCTGACACTTAAATCTATACTCGATGTTAACAAATTTCTCTTTTTTCAGAAACGCTTTCCTTGCCATTGCCAGTCTACATTTTATATCCTCTCTACTTCCACCATCATCAGTTATTTTGCTCCTCAAATAGCAAAACTCCTTTACTACTTTAAGTGTCTCATTTCCTAATCTAATTCTCTCAGCATCACCCGACTTAATTCGACTACATTCCATTATCCTCGTTTTGCTTTTGTTGATATTCATCTTATACCCTCCTTTGAAGACACTGTCCATTCCGTTCATCTGCTCTTCCAGGTCCTTTGCTGTCTCTGACAAAATTACAATGTCATCGGCGGACCACAAAGTTTTCATTTCTTCTCCATGGATTTTAAAACCTACTCCGAATTTTTCTTTTGTTTCCTTTACTGCTTGCTCAATATACAGATTGAATAGCATCGGGGAGAGGCTATAATCCCTGTCTCACTCCCTTCCCAACCACTGCTTCCCTTTCATGCCCCTCGAATCTTATAACTGCCATCTCGTTTCTGTACAAATTGTAAATAGCCTTTCGCTCCCTGTATTTTACCCCTGCCACCTTTAGAATTTGAAAGACAGTATTCCAGTCAACATTGTCAAAAGCTTTCTCTAAGTCTACAAATGCTAGAAACGTAGGTTTGCCTTTCCTTAATCTTTCTTCTAAGATAAGTCGTAGGGTCAGTATTGCCTCACGTGTTCCAATATTACTACGGAATCCAAACTCATCTTCCCCGAGGTCGGCTTCTACCAGTTTTCCCATTCGTCTGTAAAGAATTCGTGTTGGTATTAAACTGAAAATTCGGTAATTTTCACATATGTCAACACCTGCTTTCTTTGGGTTTGGAATTATGATATTCTTCTTGAAGTCTGAGGGTATTTCGCCTGTCTCATACATCTTGCCCACCAGATGGTAGAGTTTTGTCAGGACTGGCTCTCCCAAGGCCGTCAGTAGTTCTAATGGAATGTTGTCTACTCCCAGGGCCTTGTTTCGACTCAGGCCTTTCAGTGCTCTGTCAAACTCTTCACACAGTATCGTATCTCCCATTTCATCTTCATCTACATCCTCTTCCACTTCCATAATATTGTCCTCAAGCACATCGCCCTTGTATAGACCCTCTATATTCTCCTTCCACCTTTCTGCTTTCCCTTCTCTGCTTAGAAATTGGGTTTCCATCTGAGCTCTTGATATTCATACAAGTGGTTCTCTTTTCTCCAAAGATCTCTTTAATTTTCCTGTAGGCAGTATCTATGTTACCCCTAGTGAGATAAGCCTCTACATCCTTACATTTGTCCTCTAGCCATGCCTGCCTAGCCATTTTGCACTTCCTGTCGATCTCATTTTTGAGACGTTTCTATTCCTTTTTGCCTGCTTCGTGTACTGCATTTTCATATTTTCTCCTTTCATCAGTTGAATTCAATATTTCTTCTGCTACCCAAGGATTTCTACTAGCCCTCGTCATTTTACCTACTTGATCCTCTGCTTTCACTACTTCACCCTTCTAGCTACCCATTCTGCTTCTACTGTATTTCTTTCCCACATTCCTGTCAATTGTTCCCTTATGCTCTCCCTGAAACTCTGTATAACCTCTGGTTTAGTCAGTTTATCCAGGTCCCATCTCCTTAAATTCCCACCTTTTTGCAGTTTCTTCAGTTTTAATCTACAGTTCATAACCAATAGATTGTGGTCAGAGTCCACATCTGTCCCTGGAAATGTCTTACAATGTAACCCCTGGTTCCTAAATCTCTGTCTTACCATTATATAATCTTTCTGATAGCTTCTAGTATCTCCAGGTTCTTCCATGTATACAACCTTCTTTTATGATTCTTGAACCAAGTGTTAGCTATGATTAAGTTATGCACTGTGCAAAATTCTACAAGGCGGCATCCTCTTTCGTTTCTTAGCCCCAATCCATATTCACCTACTATGTTTACTTCTCTCCCTTTTCCTACTGTCGAATTCCAGTCACCCATGACTATTAAATTTTCGTCTCCCTTCACTACCTGAACAATTTCTTTTATCTCACCATACATTTCTTCAATTTCTTCATCATCTGCAGAGCTAGTTGGCATATAAACTTGTACTACTGTTGTAGGCATGGGCTTCGTGTCTATCTTGGCCACAAAAATGCGTTCACTATGATGTTTGTAGTAGCTTATCTGTACTCCTATTTTTCTATTCATTATTAAACCTACTCCTGCATTACCCCTATTTGATTTTGTATTTATAACCCTGTATTCACCTGACCAAAAGTCTTGTTCCTCCTGCCACGGAACTTCACTAATTCCAACTGTATCTAACTTTAACCTATCCATTTCCCTTTTTAAATTTTCTAACCTACCAGCCCGATTAAGGGATCTGATATTCCACGCTCCGATTCGTAGAACGCCAATTTTCTTTCGTCTGACAACGACGTCCTCTTGAGTAGTCCCCGCCCGGAGATCCGAATGGGGGACTATTTTACCTCCGGAATATTTTACCCAAGAGGACGCCATCATCTTTTAACCATACAGTAAAGCTGCATGCCCTCGGTGAAAATTACGGCTGTAGTTTCCCCTTGCTTTCAGCAGTTCGCAGTACCACCACAGCAAGGCCGTTTTGGTTAGTGTTGCAAGGCCAGATCAGTCAATCATCCAGACTGTTGCCCCTGCAACTACTGAAAAGGCTGCTGCCCCTCTTCAGGAACCACACGTTTGTCTGACATCTCAACAGATACCCCTCCATTGTGGTTGCACGTCTGTGTCGCTGAGGCACGCAAGCCTCCCCACCAACGGCAAGGTCCATGGTTCATTGGGGGAGGGGGGGGGGGTTGTATTTAGTCCTTTATTATTGGATCACTACCGGTTTTGTCGCACTAAAAGGCACATCTTCAGATGAACATACGACAAAAACATTAGAGCGGAAAAGCTCGGATCCTATTTGCCAAACGTTCGTTGTCGGTCAGAACAAAACACCGCCAATAAGCGGTGTGTTATGGAACGAAACAGCCTGATTCCAATCTAGTGGATGGGTCCGCTTCTCTATCTAGACGGAATCGCGATCAGGGAACGCGGCCGCGTGCTCTGCCATACTGACGGCAAATATGACATGGTCGCTATTCCGTATAGATCGCAGAAGCGGATCCGTCCACTGTATTGGAATCAGGCTGTTTCATTCTATAACATACTTCCTTTTGGCGGAGTTTTGTTATGACGGACAACGAATGTTGGGTGTATAGGGTCCGCGATTTCCGCTCTAATGTTTTACCATACGTTCATCTGAAGATGTGGCCTTTAGCGTCACAAATTCGGTAGTGATCCAATAATAAGAGACTAAATATAGCAGAGGCGGTAATTAATACCCAAGATGAAACATGGGTTCGTCGTTTCGAACCGAAAACAAATCTGCAATCCATGGAGTGGCCACACACCACCTGTCCTGCGAAGATAAAAGTTCAAAGCTGCACCCTCAACCGGCAGAGTCATGGCTTCGGTCTTCTGAGTCTCTGAAGGATTTACTACGATTCAAATGTTTACTATTCCAGTCTTTGGTCACAGTATCAATTCCTTTGACGATGACCGGTTTCAGTCAGTAATGACCATCTTCAGATCTGTTCTACACCATGTCCTAATGTGATAGCCAGCCGTTGTGGCCGAGCAGTTCTAGTCGCTTCGGTCTGGAACCGCGCGACCGCTACGGTTGCAGATGTTAAGTCCCATAGTGCTCAGAGTCATTTGAACCATTTGAGCCTAATGTAATAAGGCCGTAATGGCATCGTCAAACCATATAAATATACTCAGCACAGTATTGGATCACTCTTCATATTCGCGACTAAGTCACAGCTGGTGTTACTATGATTGATTCCCTCCCTCATGGTGCTCAACTCTGATATCTACACTACTGGTCATTAAAATTGCTACACCAAGAAGAAATGCAGATGACAAACGGATATTCATTGGACAAATAGATTATACTAGAACTGACATGTGATTATATTTTCACGCAATTGGGGTGCCTAGATCCTGAGAAAACAGTACCCAGAACAGCCACCTCGCATTGGCATTGAGTCAAACAGAGCTTGGATAGCGTGTACAGGTACAGCTGCCCACGCAGCTTCAACACTATACCACAGTTCATCGAGAGTAGTGACTGGCGTATTGTGACGAGCCAGTTGCTCGGCCACCATTGACCAGACGTTTTCAATTGGTGAGATATCTGGAGAATGTGCTGGCCAGGGCAGCAGTCGAACATTTTCTGTATCCAGAAAGGCCCGTACAGGACCTGCAACATGCGGTCGTGCATTATCCTGCTGAAATGTAGGGTTTCGCAGGGATCGAATGAAGGGTAGACCCACGGGTCGTAACACATCTGAAATGTAACGTCCACTGTTCAAAGTTCCATCAATGCGAACAAGAGGTGACCGAGACGTGTAACCAGTGGCACCCCATACCATCACACCGGCTGATACGCCAGTATGGCAATGACGAATACACGCTTCCAATGTGCGTTCACAGCGATGTCTCCAAACACGGATGCGACCATCATGATGCTGTAAATAGAACCAGGATTCATCCCAAAAAATGACGTTTTGCCATTCGTGCACCCACGTTCGTCGTTGAGTACACCATCGCAGGCGCTCCTGTCTGTGATGCAGCGTCAAGGGTAACGTCAGCCATGGTCTCCGAGCTGATAGTCCATGCTGCTGCAAACGTCATCGAACTGTTCGTGCAGATGGTTGTTGTCTTGCAAACGTCCCCATCTGTTGACTCAGGGATCGAATGCGGATAAGATGCCTGTCATCTTGACTGCTAGTTATACGAGGCCGTTGGGATCCAGCACGGCGTTCCGTATTACCCTTCTGAATCCACCGATTCCATATTCTGCTAACAGTCATTGGATCTCGACCAACGCGAGCAGCAATGTCGCGATACGATAAACCGCAATCGCGATAGGCTACAATCCGACCTTTATCAAAGTCGGAAACGTGATGGTACGCATTTCTCCTGCTTACACGAGGCATCGCAACAACGTTTCACCAGGCGACGCCGGTCAACTGCCGTTTGTCGATGAGAAATCGGTTGGAAACTTTCCTCATGTCATCACGTTGTAGGTGTCGCCACCGGCGCCCACCTTGTGTGAATGCTGTTAAGAGCTAATCATTTGCGTATCACAGCATCGTCTTCCTGTCGGTTAAATTTCGCGTCTGTAGCAGGTCATCTTCGTGGTGTAGCAGTTTTAATGGCCAGTAGTTTATTCGTCTACTGTGCAGTCCTCAGGAAACTGAAGAAACGACCTCAGCGTGTCCATCGCCACAAATATGCAAAGCAACTTCTCTTTCTCCATGGCAACTCAAGGCGTCGGCGTCGCGCAATTCTGCGCACCGGAGACGAGCTAACAAATCTTCATTGGACTGTTCTTCCCCATCCATCGCACAGACCAGTTCTCACTCCTTCCGACTTCCATCTGTTTGGCCCATTGAAGGATGCGCTCCTTCAGAAGCAGTACGTGGAAGATGTGGGGGTTATTGATGCAGCAAGACGTTTGCTGCGGCATCGATCGGTAGAGTGGTACCATTCGGGCGAACAGGCTTTCCCAGTAAGGTGCCGAAAGGCTGTCGCATTGAACTGCGAGTTCGTAAAAAGTACGGTTTTTTAGCCAGAAGAGTGGAAAATAATATGATTTGTGTGTGTGTGTGTGTGTGTATGAGTGTTTGTGTGTGTGTGTTTGTATATATGTATTGTGTGTAAGTAGGCTGTTTAGGTTTTTTTATTGGTAACGCCACCTCTGTATGAAAATCACTGGCTGTGCTGTGTGCAGTCTGTGGCTGCTTTGCATTGTTGTAATACTCGCCATTGTAGTGTTAGGCAGCTGGCTGTGAACAGCGCGTAGCGTTGCGCAGTTGGAGGTGAGCCGCCAGCAGTGGTGGATGTGGGGAGAGAGATGGCGGAGTTTTGTAATTTGTCATGAACTGCTATATATATTATGACTATTAAGGTAAATACAGTGTTTGTTCTCTATTAATATCTTTCATTTGCTAACTATCCCTATCAGTAGTTAGTGCCTTCCATAGTTTGAATCTTTTATTTAGCTGGCAGTAGTGGCGCTTGCTGTATTGCAGTAGCTTGAGTAGCGAAGATTTTTGTGAGGTAAGTGATTTGTGAAAGGTATAGTTTAATGTTAGTCAGGGCCCATTCTTTTGTAGGGATTATTGAAAGTCAGATTGCGTTGCGCTAATAAAATATCGTGTGTCAGTTTAAGCACAGTCATGTATAAATTGTTAATAGGGGAAGTTTCATATGTCGACCCTTAGCCTAGGATACCTTACTGGAATCTTCTGATTTTTTCTTGTAGTTTGTGTAATTAGTGTAGATTTTGTTTATTGATAGCGCGTAATTGTAGAGAGAATCTCCTTTGTAGTTGCAGTCTTTTATTGTTGTACAGTAAAACAGGTGTGGCACGCATGTAGATTTGCACCAAGTATTTCGCAGCTGCAGTTAACTAGATATTATTTTCAGTGCTATGTTAATGTGTTCCCCTATTTTTGCTCTTCAAAGTGTGTTTTTCTGTGTTGTCGTGTGAAATATTGTGACAATAATGGCGTGTGAAAAACGTAACACTAGGCTCCAAAGTAAATTGAGAAATGACAGCGAAGACGAAAGCAGTGTGTTAGCGCCACCGTGTAATGAATTAACTAATATTCAAAGTAGTAATTTGGTAACTGTGCATAGGGAAATGGAGCGGGTGGCAAACAATGGCGTGGACAGTGAAACAATTAGTGAAGAGGGAAGCATTATCGATCGATCGGTCGGCAACAGCTCGCCTCAGGAATCGGGAATGACAGGACACAATTTTGCAAATATTGTAGACTCAGGTTTTGGGTCCTCACCGTTTTCTCAAATGAGTCAAGACACATTTTCTGCTTGTCAAAATGTGAATGTTGCCGGTGCAAATGCACTGCCGAAAAGTGTAGAGGAACAGATTCCAGACACTAATGCATTGTTATTACAGTTAATGCAACAAATGGAACAAAATCAGAGACAAACACAGCAAAAGCTTCAAAAGTTAGACACAATGGAACAACACCAGAGACAAACGCAGCAACAGTTAGACGTAATGGAACAAAAGCTTCAAAAGTTAGACTCAGTGGAACATACGCTTGAACAAACACGTGAAGACTTAACTACTGAGTTACAGAACATCGAATCGAAATGTCAAAAAGTCTGTAATGACGTAAAAACACATATTTGTGAGCATTTCCAACCTATTTTTTCGAGGCATGAAACTGCATTACAGAATCACGAAGCAGCCATAAAAGAACTGCAAACCATTGTTCATGAAAATCATGAGACCTTGTGGGCTAAAATTGACTCAGTTGCATCTACCGATTCGGTTACGCAACTTGCAAAAACTCAGGAAAACTTGAAGGACACAGTAGATTCGATTTCAACACAAATGGACACTCTGAAACGTGGTTCAGAAAAACACACTGAAGAAATGTGTTCACTATCGGAGAAAGTAGCCGAACTTTCGGATCAGGTCACTAACTTATCTACAAAGGTAGATGATGATCTGAATGACACAAGACCTGTAGCCTTCACTGACACAGAAGAGTATGAACAAATTAGAAAATTCAAACAAAATCAAAATCAAATCAATACACAGTACAAAAGAGAAATCCTGGAAGTACAAGATCAGTTGACGAAGGTAATACAAGAATTACATATTTCAGAGGACACTCGCGCTCCAGTACGGAAAGAGGGACATAGAATTACGGAACAACCACAAAATAATAACACAGGACACTTCGGAAATTATGAAAGAAATTGGCAAGGTGCACCGAATTTTGAGATGGAACCGCCGACACGACGTAACAATGACAGATATGCTACTCGCCGACACGATGATTTTGACTATAAGCTGTTTATTACTACACGTAAATTCAAAACATTTAAGAATTCTGCCAACGACATTCATCCACAAGCGTGGCTCCATCAATTCTCTCATTGTTATCCTCCCAACTGGTCATTGGAGCACAGGTTAGAATTTATGTGTGGCTACTTGGAGAATGAACCAGCTGTAAGAATGCGATCGGTCATTCACGATTGTCACAGTGAAGGAGATTTTTATCATGCCTTCCTCTCAGCATATTGGTCTCAAGCTACACAAGACCGAGTAAAACATAGCATCATGATGATGAAACACTTTGAACAATCAGAATTTTCCAGTCTTGTCAAATATTTTGAAGACATGTTGCACAAGAATCAGTACCTGTCAAACCCATACAGCCCCTCAGAACTCATCCGCATTTGCTTAATCAAATTACCTGAACATTTACGACATATTATTTTAGCAGGACGTTACAAAGAAGACATTTCAGGGACTGTTACAAGAACTGGAAACTGACACTGATAATCGGGGAACGCGGAAACAGGAGCACAACAATTACAGACCACATCCGTCGCAATTCCGCGATGAAAGAAATAATAACTGGACGCGACAAGGCTATTCTCACAACACAAATCGTGACCGAAACAGACACCACCCGTATAACAACCGTTGGCAGAGTAGTAATAATTACAGGGAAAGATCACATTTCCACGGTAATGACTATCACAGAGACAATCAGAGAAACAGACAATATGGTAACCAGAACTATTATTATCAAGGGAGACAGAATACTTTCAGACGCAACAGTTCAGCGCGCAGTTACGATTCAGGGAGAAATTCTCCACCACATGACCGTCAAACAAGAAACTATGTAATCTACCGACATGACGACAGACGATATGATCGTAACGACAGACCTGAATTGCATCAGAACTGGCGGGATTCAAACAGAGCTGGGCCCTCTCGGCAAGGCGAATTTGTAGAAGTTAGGTCTCCTAACCCCAATAACGGCGCGCGCCAACAAAGAGACAGACAATGACTCGCACCGCAGGCTTCTGCGTGCGCCAGCTAGCTCAGACAAAAATAACATAGATGCTAACCTTGAGAAAAATTCCAGTATTCTTTACCGACGTGTACCACTTGATAATTGCGTTAAAGTTGAAACTCTGCGTACTAGGAAGAGCAAAGGGTTACACCACATTTCACATGTAAAACCGTTTATTGAAAGATAATCTGCTTTTTAACTTTGTCTTTGCCATATAACTTTTCACTTTACATTGCTAATATGCTTTGTCAGACTTAAGAAACTGTTAACATGCAACAACGTTTGAAGTTAAACATCCAGTCTAGAACCTAGGGAACATTTTTAAACAGAAATTGCGAATGCATTGTTATAGTGAACAGACGACACAGTGTTGTTATTTGTACATTCTTGCTTGTTAGTTGCACTATTACGTAACGACTATAAGGGGTACATACTTAGGACACATACTGGTACTGCTAATGAGATTTTAATGCAACATTTTGGTTTACTTGAAAATACATTCTGGATTTAAAGTACTTCCCGTGAGATACCAGATGATACAGTGGTTAGTTTATGTGACAGCTACACGATTTTATCACGACGCTACTAATGAGTGACAGTTTACAATGTTGCTTTTGCAGTGTTTCTGTTTTATATCTGCACAGTTTTCTGTTTTATTCTGGAAAGTAAAACATGTTTTAGTAGTAACTTTTGTGGTATAGCTACAATGAGACAGCCTTTTCCGTAGCACAACAATACGTTACAGTACAGTACTTTCCTCATCACGGCAATAAGCGTAATAACTAAGATATCTATACGCAAAGCATTTCACTTTTGTGTATCACGAGGTAAGTACATTGACTTCTGCAGAACTTAGCTTTCGGAGGACGATAACTACGACACTTCCACAGATATTATGTTGCAACAAGACGCACATTTAGCGCTACAGGACACGTATTTGAGTGATTAATTTCGCACTTAAAACATCTATTTTTTTTTAAGATATTTGAAGTACAATGATACAAGGGTTTTCCGTGATATATTTCGTTCCATTGCTGTAATCTGTAACACCTGAGGGTATAATTACATTAATCCTCAGGGGGGTACACGCCTACTTTGTGTACCATGTGTTTGGCAAGCACAAGGAGCCCTAGCTAATATGGTATTTTCTTATACAACTTTACACATCGGTACCATATTTCTCTAACACACAAATTACACAGCTATCTGATCATTTAACTAAGAGATAAATTTTTTTTACTACATCAGTGACTCATGTTTACGCAATTACACAGTTGGGTAACTTCACATTTATGAAATTGTATTTTGTCTGTACTTTGTAAACTGTTCATATTTTTTCGGAACCATTGTGATACTATGAGAGCTTTGAATGATGTATTTGGTATGAGATCATGATTTTTAAAGTACGTTTCAGGTAGATGACACTATTGAAATGAGCAGAGAATATTTTTTAGGGTTTGAAATTATTGCAGAAAGCTACAACGTTTTTGAGATTTGACTGAGGTCTTATGATATTTTTACGACGACGATGTGTATTATGCTGCTGAGGTATGTTTATGGTCAAGAAGCTGATGCTATATGAGGAATTTGATTATGCTACGTATTTCATATCATGAAATATTGAAGAAGTGTTGACGAATATGTATATGTATAATAAGGTAAGGAATAATGAGTAGTGGTTAGGGACTCTGACTTGTGAAAAAGGATGTTGGAAACCAAGAATCGTACTTTAAGAGTTATGAAATGTGTGTATATGCGTGAATGTATCACAATGCTGGCGAAAATTTTTTGGACGCTGTTATATTTACAGGATTTTGTTTCTACACATTTGTAACGCAAATTCTTGGCCTGTGAAATTTTTTATACGAGACTGTCACTGTAGCGGAAACTGGTGTCGTAAATATTTCGGTAAGAAAGTTAAGTGACCACCTGCACGTAATGTCGTGGGCACCCAGCTGGGCGACAGCCGCCCGGAGAAAAAGCCATTAGTGTGTGCCAGAGGCACAGGTAGAAAAAAAGGGAGGCCATTATCCTCGCTATTGACGTTCCTTTGTAGAAAGCATCGCAAAAGCGACACGGTCGAACTTGAAAACATATGATTACACTGTGGAGCTCTTAATTTATGATATTTACTGAAATGAAATGGTGAGAAACATTTCACATCTATTGTCTTTCTAGTTGAAAGATTGTTTACTGCACTATGAAATGCCATATGGCTAGTGAATGACGTTTCACGCCTTGCTTTGCCTATTTTGTTTAATATCTAGTTTCTAGCTGCACTGCAGCATTGGTTAAAATAAAATTTTATAGATGTACTAATATAAATATTTTCTGTCTACAGATCGAGTAAATAATAATTTTTTTTAAAAAAAATGAGGGAGCACAAAAAGACATTTACCTTCACAGGAACTGCATTCATAATTTTCTTTTCAAGTACTTGGTAATTTATTTCATAGAATAAGTTTTTATGGTGCACCAGTTTAATTACTTAGACATTAAGATGTGATTATACATTTCCCTTATCTGCATTGTTATCTTTACTGTACTATTTTTTCTGCTTGAGCTTTGTCATGTTTAGATAAAAGCTGCTGTTTGCCAGGCATAGTGTTACTGAATTTGACTTTGTATTATTCTGTTAAGCCAGTTTTACTGATGATTTATTTTTATTGTTTGCTGCACAGTGCCTTATATTAGTTGTAATATTGCAACTGATTTGCCAATGTCCATTTTTTTGTCATTACTGTTTGTGTTATTTGTTTTGTGCTGCTGCATTGCCTCGTCCCTTAGTTTAGCATCTGAGCTCAGTAGATTTAAGTTAGCTTAAGAGGGGGTAGACTATATAAGAAACTGACTATGAAGAATAGGGAAAGAATGCATTGGGAGGTTATATGAAACAGATCTGGCAAAAATGAGTATTGTGCACTGAGAAATAATTATTTTGAAAGAAATATGAATAGAATACAGAAAGGAGGTATAGGTAGGACTTTTTGGGAATAATGAAGAAGGAAGGGAGATCTCCAAGAAGTAAAGACTGTTTTTTTTTTTTGCAAAATAATGCAGTAAAACAATCCCTGTCCTTTCCCCTTGTGTTATTACACTTTGTGAATTTGTGTTTCTCCTGTCTTTATGTGTTTAGCTAATAAGATTTATGTTGTAGAATTTTTCAAATACTATGTTATTTTCTTTGTAAAGATGTTTAGACATTATTTATTGTGTTCTGTTTTAATGCTCATGTGTGAAATTAATGTTTCGAAAACTATTCTCATTATTTTATATATTCACTTATGTCATAATTCCTGTAACACTGATGTATATGTTATTTCGATTCTTTTGTAAAGTTTGTTACTACAAATGTTATCTGTATTGTTATGTTCTTTAATGATGTATTTTGTACGTTTGTTATTGTATTCTTATGTTATAAAATTGTAATTGACACCAGTTCATCAAATTAAGTAACTTGTAAGTTACATTTCACTGCACACGTTTCTGTTGGTCATAGTATATGGACAATATGTGAGAAGTAGGGACTGTTAGTGTTTGCACGTGTGTTAATAATTCAGCAAGGTACTGGATAACAGCATTGTTGGTTCTAAGGACAATTCCAAAAACTTTGTGAGTGCACAAGCGGTGGTTATGGACTTGCTATATTAGTCGCAAGACTCTTCAATGGTGATTGTGCACCTGCACAGTCACAACAGATGGGTGCTGGCCATCTCTACAAGGACTACAGTGGGTCTGCATCTTTGATGACCCAGCAGTACCATTATCTCTACAAGGACTACAGTGGGTCTGCATCTTTGATGACCCACCAATACCATTATTTCTACAAGGACTGCAGTGGGTCTGCGCCTCTGGTGGGCCACCAATACCGTAATCTCTACCAGGACTACAGTGGGACTGCTCTGTGATGACCTACCAAACGATATTCTTCAAAACTTCGATTGACTCCGCTGTGGGTTTGCTCTGTTGTGGCCCATGACCTGCCTGCATGTCAAGAGTCAGCACTGTCTTTCCGTTGGAAGGACAACACTACTTCTTCAAGACTGCATGGAAATCCACTACTTCTGTGTGCAATTTCTTTTACTAATGAGACTTTGTGAAAAAAACTGTAATTACTATTATGATGAATGATCAGGACTATCTTTATGGACTGTGAGAAAATTTTAGCTTTTGACCAACATTGCATCAATAAGTGTGTGCATTTGATTTCTTTGTTATTGTAATTACGATTATGAAAAATTTTAACAAATATGTATTGGCCAGTGCCAAAACAATTTGTAAAATTTTTTGTGGGGAGCATGGGGGCTATGTAAGTAGGCTGTTTAGGTTTTTTTATTGGTAACGCCACCTCTGTATGAAAATCACTGGCTGTGCTGTGTGCAGTCTGTGGCTGCTTTGCATTGTTGTAATACTCGCCATTGTAGTGTTAGGCAGCTGGCTGTGAACAGCGCGTAGCGTTGCACAGTTGGAGGTGAGCCGCCAGCAGTGGTGGATGTGGGGAGAGAGATGGCGGAGTTTTGTAATTTGTCATGAACTGCTATATATATTATGACTATTAAGGTAAATACAGTGTTTGTTCTCTATTAATATCTTTCATTTGCTAACTATCCCTATCAGTAGTTAGTGCCTTCCATAGTTTGAATCTTTTATTTAGCTGGCAGTAGTGGCGCTTGCTGTATTGCAGTAGCTTGAGTAGCGAAGATTTTTGTGAGGTAAGTGATTTGTGAAAGGTATAGTTTAATGTTAGTCAGGGCCCATTCTTTTGTAGGGATTATTGAAAGTCAGATTGCGTTGCGCTAATAAAATATCGTGTGTCAGTTTAAGCACAGTCATGTATAAATTGTTAATAGGGGAAGTTTCATGTGTATTAAACCAGGGACCTAGAAACGACAGAGAGGCTTCATCCCGCCGTAGCCCTCAGTGGCTAACAACTCCACATCAGGCCACAGTAGTTCCCCCACCTCACCGCTGCCCCACACCGAACCCAGGGTTATTTTGCGGTTCGGCCCAAGTGGAACTACCCCCCTCTCCCCCCCCCCCCCCCCCCCCTTCGGGAACGTCTCGTACCAGAGGAGTGTAGCCCCAAATGTTTGCGTGGCAGAGTAATTATCGTGTACGCATACGTGGAGACAATGTTTGTGCAGCAATCGCCGACATAGTGTAACTCAAGCGGAATATGGGGAACCAGCCAGCATTCGCCGAGTTGGATGGAAAACCGCGTTAAAAAACATCCACAGGCTGGCCGGCACACCGGACCTCGACACTAATCCGCTGGGCAGATTCGGGCCAAGGACCAGCACGCCGCCGGCCGCGGTGGCCATGCGGTTCTAGGCGCTGTAGTCCGGAACCGCGCGACTGCTACGGTCGCAGGTTCGAATCCTGCCTCGGGCATGGATGTGTGTGATGTCCTTAGGTTAGTTAGGTTTTAGTAGTTCTAAGTTCCAGGGGACTGATGACCTCAGATGTTAAGTCCCATAGTGCTCAGAGCCATTTGAACCATTTTGAACCAACACGCCTTCCCTCTCGGGGTGCAGCGCGTTAGACCGCGTTGCTAGCCGGGCGGGCGTAATATGTTTTACTGAAATCCTGAATAAAACCAACCGCATTTGAGAAAACAAGGTGCTGCATCACTTATTTAACGCCCCACGTATTTTGTACTTTTACTTACCAAGATATGTCACAACAGTACACTCAACATGTCGTTCTCAATTCGTCTGTTATGAAAATAATTGCTGCTTCTTAAAATTGGAGGATAACAAATGAAGAAAATTCACTTATTGTGCGTCTATACACCGCCTGACAAAAAAGTGAAGCAGCCAGAAGACGTGGTTGGATATTAATGTAGCTTCTTACATGAACACACTAAATGATTATAGGTGTCATTTTTATGTAAACTTCTACTAGAGTGCAGTAGTGTTGTTCGCTTTGGCCTGGCCTGGTAGGACATACAAGGTCTGTGGACAAGGTCAGTGTCAAGTGATCACTGTGGAGGGTACCTGTACTTGTGTGAGACAGCGTTGTCAGCACCTGACAGAGATCGAAAGGGCCCCTATAGTGAGCATGTGAGTCTTCATCTGGCCGTCTGGTCAAATCGTGTGCAGTATCCATATGTGTGTTACCTTCAGATGTGACAGTGACCCGTATTGTGCACCGAGCACATCGTAACCGCTTCAGATCCCCGCCTGCCACCCGAGACCAAATAATGCAGGCCTTGCAATGTTCTGTGTCACCCCGCCCTAGTGGTCGGACCGCGCGAGGTGGCGCAGTGGTTAGACACTGGACTCGCATTCGGGATGATGACGATTCAATCTCGCGTCCGTCCATCCTGATTTAGGTTTTCCGTGATTTCCCTAAATCGCTCCAGGCAAATGCCGCGATGGTTCCTCTGAAATGGCACGGCCGACTTCCTTCCCCGTCCTTCCCTGATTCGACGAGACCGATGACCTCGCGGTTTGGTCTCTTCCCACAAACAACCCAACCCTACTGGTCGGACACTAGCAGCAGCCGGGCCAGCAAGTTACCAACCCAAGCGTAGGCTGCCGTTAACGCCAGTGTATGGAGCGGTGCTGTGATCAGGAAGCATGGAATGCTGTCGAATGGCGTCACATTGTGTTCAGCAATGAACTACCAAGGATGAACATTGTCAGTGATTACGGTGGCGACCTGGAGAGAACCCCCATTTGTAAATAAATAATTTTGTGAGAAGCAGGATATGACCTATAACTACTGAACAGGGTCAAATGTTAATGAGATGGTAAGACGATAAACTTTATATATACATATGTCAGCCCATGAAATTTTAAATAGTGACCATATTGTGACAAATTAAACGAATTCATGTCAAAGAACACAGACAATATGATGTGGTAATCTGCAATTTTGCAAATTATATTTTATGATATGACACACAGTTAGGGAATACTCAATTATACATATATATATATATATATATGAGGGCCGTTCAGAAAGTAACCTCCGGTTGATTTAAAAAAATACACCAAGTTAAATAAAAATATTTTAATATATACATCTTACAACTACATCTTTGCACTATTTTTCTACATAGTCTCCATAGCGATTGAGGCACTTATCGTATCTCTTCACAAGCTTTGAAATTCCTTCTGCATAAAAATCACCCGCTTGTGCCTGGAGCCAGCCTGTGACCGCATCTTTGAGCTCTTCGTCGTCATCAAACCGCTGTGACCCGAGCCATTTCTTCAAATGCATGAAGAGGTGATAATCACTTGGCGCCAGGTCTGGGCTGTAAGGTGGATGGTTGATAACGTCCCACTTGAAGGACTCAAGAAGGGCCGTTGTTCTGCGAGCAGAGTGAGGACGGGCGTTATCGTGCAAAAAAACGATACCGGAAGTCAGCATACCACGGCGTTTGTTCTGTATAGCCCGTCGTAACTTGTTTATTGTTTCACAGTACACGTCTTGATTAATGGTCGTACCACGTTCCATGAATTCAACCAACAACACCCCTTTGGCATCCCAAAACACCGTTGCCATCAGTTTTCTGGCAGAAAAATCTTGCGAGGCTTTTCTTGGTTTGGTAGGCGAATTTGAATGTGCCCACATCTTTGATTGTTCTTTTGTCTCAGGGTTCACGTACTTAATCCAGGTTTCGTCACCAGTCACGATTCTGTTTAACAATGGTTCTCCTTCGTCCTCATAACGTGACAGAAAGTCTAATGCAGAGGCCATTCTTTGAGTTTTGTGGTGGTCGGTAAGAATTTTGGGCACCCATCGTGCACAGAACTTACGGTAACCCAATCTTGCTGTCACTATCTCGTACAAGAGAGTCTTAGAAATCTGTGGAAAACCAGTAGACAACTCCGACATTGAGAAACGTCGATTTTCACGAACTTTTGCATCAACTGTCTGAACGAGTTCGTCAGTCACCAATGATGGTCTACCACTCCTCTCTTCATCATGAACGTTTTCTCGTCCACTTTTAAATAAACGTACCCATTCACGGACAACTCCTTCACTCATAACTCTTGGTCCATACACGGCACAAAGCTCACGATGAATAGCTGCTGCAGAATATCCTTTGGCTGTAAAAAACCTTATGACAGCACGCACTTCACATTTGGCGGGGTTTTCTATTGCAGCACACATTTCAAACTGCCACAAAAACTAAACTAGCGCAGGTACGACGTTCACTCGACCACGGCTTGATGCCGACTGATCTGTTGAGTGCGTGAACGCACAGATGGCGTCGCTACTCCCCCCATAACCCGCACTGTGACCAATCGGAGGTTACTTTCTGAACCGCCCTCGTATATATATATATATATATATATATATATATATATATATATATATATATATATTTATATATATATATATATATATATATGCAATTGATATTTGACAGTCAATATATACCATATTTTTTTCTTTGTGCATTACCTTGTCATAGTACGTATGTATAATTTATTTCAACTATTCTTTATTTGTTAATACGTCACATCGTTTCTTCATTCTTTTTGCTACTGTTTTATATTTTATATTGTACGAATGTGATTGTTTTGGTTTTATTTGCTTTGTAAATCTTTTGTTACACTAGGAGAAGTACTGTGTCAGAGAGAGAGCGAACGACTATCGATAGAGAGTTGTTGTGGTATCGTGGCCGGTTCGCGGGTGGAGAAACGTGGCAAAGTTCGGCGTGAAAGACGGTGATACGCGGAGGAACATTTAATTGCAGTGCGTCCGCTGTGTTAATAGGAGATCGTGCATTATTAAGTGAACAGTAAAACCTGAAAAGCATATCGAGTGTTTGCGGTGACGATTTTATATACTATGTGAACTTGTGACAATTAGCCGTGAACCAGATACCATTGTCGTGTGGAGACACTAACTGTTAGAATTTCTTGAAAGTGGAAGAAACCAAAATGTTAAGTAAAAGAACAGTGCTGTGATTTAATCAAGAAACATTTATTAAATCATCCAAACTGTCTTAAAGATGACGACTTAAATTGAACTGATGTTTAACGGACAGTTATAGCGATAAACACATGTGACTGTTTTCCTGTGGCAACACGGTGAAAGAACTGTGCGAAGTATTGGCATTAACCGGCTATATATCGTAAATATTAAAGACATTGCATAATTCCGACCTACCCGCACCGCGTGGTTAATAAACATTTAATAATAAAACGTAGCGCGCGTAACGACAACGCACACGCTGGAGCTATTATTATCGCGCCAGTGCTGCCAGCTGATTCGACTACAACGGAGACGTGGACCACCGTCGTAACTGAAATATTAATGAAACAGGAGGATCCATCATTATCTTCACGCCACGAACCGGGATTAACTTCACACATCGTCCGCGCGGACCACCGCTGACATCATCGCACTGCCTGCAGCAACAGTTAAGACATTAAAATTATTACGCTCTCTCTCATTTCAAAATTAAAGACAATTGCAGTTAAATAATCTATTTTGAAAATACTGTCACAATATCAAGGTTCAATTTTGTTTAGTTTCAATAAATATTCTTTCCGTTATTTCGTCTTGTTGACAGTGTTGAAAACCCGCCAAATTAAACTTAAATTAATAATTTTCTTACAAAATTCTTCTCAGACATTTTGCTGCTCATCATAATTTAATTTTAATGTTTGTATGTAACTTCTTTTGGAGGGAGTACATATTTAATTTTTTGTGTAGTAAAATTAGCTACCATACAATTACGTATATTACCAGCTGCTGCTGTCCGCCATTACTGCTTGAAAGCTGACCAATAGTATTTTTGCACCTATTTTCTCATTGGCTGTCAGCTTCAAAACATAATTACGTATTTCGTGGGCAACTAGCAGATGCGCGATGTCTATGTAGGCCCCTATAATAATTTTTCTTTTTTACTTTTGCAGGTTTACTGGAATTATATTGACTTTAACTGTTCATTTGGCCGCCGTTAAAGTGATTTATCGCATCTATATAATTATTGTTCTGATTTACCCAATTAATTTTTTTATTACGTAATCATTAGCATACCATATTTAGATTAAAATTGACGTCTTATTGGCCCCACATAAGATTCTGCACGTTCTGACAAAGACTATGCCAATTTTTTTTTCTTCGTCCATGACTAACAGGGGTAGTCAGATTCCTTCTAAAGGTCATGTTTTATTATTTAAAAGATTTTTTTTCAGAAGTAGAGAACCAGTTTCTTTACACATTATTCGAATGATTCGAAGAGGCACAGTGGTTTTACTTTTCGCGTCACGATGTTGAGAGCCATCGTGTATGACTTCAGCTGGCGAATGCTAGTGATTGACGGAACTCTGACGTCATAACGCTACGTCACGTACGTCCTGCTTCCTCATATGTTACCTCTCACGCGACAGTACCGCAGTGCCATTTTCCAACAGGACAATGCTCATCCGCATATGGCACGTGTCTCTCAATTGGTGTCATGCTCATGTATTCTCGCGGCCCGTATGGAACACGTGTGGGTCCCACAGCTGCGCTTCAGTGCCAACAGCTGTGAGCCAGCTAGCCTTAGAAGAGGATACAAAGGCTCAGCGAATCACTGCATACATACATGCCAGTAGAGGTGCAACGTACTACTGATAAATGGGCTCGTACTGGCAAGTTCTTTGTAAATTTGACGCGATTTTGTAATCACCTAAATAAAATCACATATCCTAACTCGTGAAGTTTCATTTCGTTTCCTCCCCTTGTAGGTGCTTCAGATTTTTTGTCAGGCAGTGCATGTGGAAACACTGATTCGTTATTACACAAATTTGCTTGCGGAGGAGCATCAGAAATCTGGAAGTTGTCTAAGCACCAGCTGACAGGCATTGACCAAATTAATCCACAGCTTCTGGGCGTAAAGGAACTGTTTCGGCCCGACTGTGTGCAAGTTCTACTGTGTCACCTTTCCCTCGTCGCAAATTATCCAGAACCTGCAAATATCTAGAACTATCAGACAATGCTCTATAATATGGAATTCTGAAAGACACGTGCCTTTCGATTAGCGTTGTTGGCTAAAACCGCGTTTCTAAAGTTCTTGTCCTTTGTGGCACACCAAAGTACGTTCCAAACTTTTGTTACATCCCTGCGTGTAATTTCTTTCCTATACTAAAAAAAGCAAACTCATACAGTACATACAATACGTTCTTTTTTTATTGTGGAACGACTATGAGATACAAATTTTTAAATTTCTTATGTAAGAGTCTTGAATAGGAACATATAAACATATTCATAAGGCAGGGAAGAAAACATGCTATTGTTAAGAATAAACATAAAAACCCGGCGACACATCTGACGTATTTATGACACATTGGTTGTGAAACGCTGGGATATGCCGTAGCAAAATACCATTTCCCACGTACAAATATACCTGTTTACATTGGTGACACCCTTGGAGTCAATAAGTACAACCTGAGAACGATACGTACTGAATAGCTGATGTAACAGTAAGTTCAGAGTACTGAGTCTGACTGCAACACCATAGTTAGAGGACGAAGTACAGAGGCAAACAGGAGCACTAAGAAATGACCAATGAATTGCAACAGGAGACTACACCATGTGATCAAAAGTATCCGGACACCCCCAAAAACATAGGTGCACTGTGCTGCCACCTACTGCCAGGTACTCCATATCAGCGACCTCAGTAGTCATTAGACATCGGGAAAGAGCAGAATGGGGCGCTCCGCGGAACTCACGGACTTCGAACGTGGTCAGGTGATTGGGTGTCACTTGTGTCATAGGTCTGTACGCGAGATTTCCACACTCCTAAACATCCCTAGGTCCACTATTTCCGATGCGATAGTGAAGTGGAAACGTGAAGGGACACGTACAGCACAAAAGCGTACAGGCCGACCTTGTCTGTTGACAGACAGACCGCCGACAGTTGAAGAGGGTCGTAGTGTGTAATAGGCAGACATCTATCCAGACCATCACACAGAAATTCCAAAGTGCATCTGGATCCACTGCAAGTACTATGACAGCTAGGTAGGAGGTGAGAGAACTTGTATGTCATGGTCGAGCGGCTGCTCATAAGCCACGCATCACACCGGTAAACGCCAAACGACGCTTTGCTTGGTGTAAGGAGCGTAAACATTGGACTATTGAACCGTGGAGAAACGTTGTGTGGAGTGACGAATCACGGCACACATTGTGGCGATCCGATGGCAGGATGTTGGTGTGGCGAATGCCCGGTAAACGTCATCTGCCAGCGTGTGTAGTGCCAACAGTAAAATTTGGAGGCGGTGGTGTTATGGTGTGGTTGTGTTTTACATGGAAGGGGCTTGCACCCCTTGTTATTTTGCGTGGCACTGTCACAGCACAGGCCTACATTGATGTTTTAAGCACCTTCTTGCTTCCCACTGTTGAAGAGAAGATAAACACTGTGGCAGTGAAGAATAAAAAACAGTTAAGAAAGTCAATTGTAAATAGTGCAGCGCAGGAAATATTGCCGGCCGCTGTGGGCGAGCGGTTCTAGGCGCTTCAGTCTGGGACCGCGCGACCGCTACGGTCGCAGGTTCGAATTCTGCCTCGGGCATGGATGTGTGTGATGTCCTTAGGTTAGTTAGGTTTAAGTAGTTCTGAGTTCTAGGGGACTGATGACCTCAGATGTTAAGTCCCATAGTGCTCAGAGCCAGGAAATACTGCAGAATGCCGAAAACTGCCAAGTCCAGATGAGAAATGAAGCCTGTCGACACTAACCACAGCTAGCAAGAAGATAGGAGCAGGTTATGTAAAGAAACACCAATAACCACAGAAGATGCTTTGTAAATAAAAGCGAAACGCGTCGGGTGTAATTCTTTTTAATTAGATTGCAGTCAGCTCATGACGGATAACCTGTAGTAACAGACGGTTTTTATTATTTGATGGTCGTAGAAATTCAAATTTGATAGCTAGTTGTTTACTCGAAGAACAACTTTAAAACGTTATTGAAAAAAAAATTATTACATTCAAGAACTACAGACAGCCGTAATAGTTTAGTCAAGTGTGGACTCATGGTGAAGAAGAGCTGGATGTCTTCTTGGCGCATCTGTACGGTATTAACCCGAAGATACAGTTTAGGATGGAGAAAGAGAGCAACGGTCAACTCAATTTCCTGGATGCGTCGGTAATTAAACGGGTGGATGGGACGCTAGGTCACAAGGTATATAGAAAGAACACTCACGCGGATCGATATCTCCACAAGGAATCAAACCATCATCCTAAGCAAAAAAGAGGTGTCATGAAACCCTTGGTGGACAGAGCCAACAAAATCTGCGAGCCGGCTTACTTGCAAGATGAATTAAATCACCTACGGTCAGCCTTCATGAAAAACGGATATACCAGCAAGGAAATTGATCGAGCCCTCCAGCAAAGAAGTAAAGAAGCCAGAAGTCAAGAGCAACAACGGTCACCTACTGGAAAAGTTTTCCTACCATTCATTAGTAAAGTCACGAACCGTATCGGGAAAGTTCTGGTATGGGATCGAAACGATCTTGAGACCCACCAAGAAGATTAAGGAATATTTAAGAACTGCAAAAGACGCCCGACACCCCATAGCAACACCTGGGGTATACAAAATTCCATGCAGTTGTGGACAAGTATATATTGGAACAATGAAAAGAAATGTAAACACCCGCTCGGCCGAAAATAAAAGAAACTGTCGCTTAGGACACATCGTAAAGTCGGCCGTAGCTGAGCATGTTTTTCGAGATGGGAACCATGAAATTAAATTTAGTGAGACAAGTGTTCTAGCACAAACATCCCATTATCATGCGCACATGTATAGAATAGCGATAGAGATTCGCAAGGCCTCTCAGCCTGGAAGTTTTAACTAAAGGCAATAAATAATGTTTTAACACCTTAAAGCGGAATGAGTTCATACAAAAATTTCACCCAATCTTCATCAAATTTATAAAATCCAGGTAACATATTAGATTTCTTTGTGTATGTGGCAGCGGAAAACAGAGATTATTCTGATCGCTGAGGACATGCTACGGATAACTGTTTGTGTGATCGTGCTAGCGGTTTGGAGAGTCACACCTGTATGGCGTCATCACAGATATGACGACTCAGATATTTCGTGAGTGAGCTAACGCAGCGGCGCAGTAACGGGTCCTGTTTGCAACGCGGAAGCAATTTCGTCCGGCTGGCTATTGTTTATACAGCCTCCATCCTTTGTTTCGTTTATGGAGGAGCAGAGGCGAGATCAGGTGTAATGTCGATCCAGTTACACTCTCCGAACCACTGCCTAACATCATTGCTTTTCAATTTTTCAGGAATTGCCAATCTACCTACGCTGCACCGCTTCAGTCATAAACTGTTGTCTAACTGGGCTTGGGCTCTGGCTAAAGTACTGGGTGGTTATAACACAAGTGAATCTACTTACACAGGTCCAGTGTGGCCTGTAATTACCGTATGGTAGCGAATCTTGGTAGATAGTATAGTGCCATAAAGGGAAACCGATTTACTTTGGAAACAAAATAGTTCAATTTTGGCCAACGGCTGCAAATCTAGCGCTGTGAATGCAAGAAACATGTATAGAAATATTTCGGTTTGTAGTAAGTTAGAAACGGGACATGAGCAGAAAAGGTCAAATAAGTGAGAAAGGCGTAATGTCGATTTTATTGTTAACCACTGCTTAAACAGTTTGTTCAATATGAGCACTGCAAGCATTGAAGAGATGCTGTACAGTGCCAGATTTGCTGTTCCTGGCCAAAACTGGAACTAATTTTTTCCCAGTGCAAATCGGTTCCGCATTAACGCGTTAGCATGTCTACCAAGTTTCACTGCCGCACGATAATTACAGCCCACACTGGACCTTCGCGAGTAGGTGCACTTTAAATATAACCAGCCGGTATATGATATTCTTATTACTCTTCGTGCAACGGAAGCTTGGCGAGAATACTTGAAAAATAGTCTACTCGTACATATCAAATGGTTCAAATGGCTCTGAGCACTATGGGACTTAACTTCTGAGGTCATCAGTCCCCTATAACTTAAAACTACTTAAACCTAACTAATCTAAGGACATCACACACGTCCGTGCCCGAGGCAGGATTCGAACCTGCGACCAAAGCGGTCGCGCGGTTCCAGACTGTAGCGCCTAGAACCGCTCGGATACCCCGGACGGCCGTACATATCATTACGACTGGAAAGTGAACAGCTGAAACGGATTGATGCTTTTCATCGAGCCCCACTCACACAAAAATTTTGCACAGGAGATGTAGCATTGGAAAAAAAAGATAGTGGGACATAACTAGCAAAACTCACCTATTCCGGTATTATCAGCATATTTAGTTAGAAGATACGCCTTATCCTGTGAAATGATGGTAGGAGACAAAGGATTATCTTTGGCTAACCAGAAAACAAGTTAACAAAATACAAACCTCAACACAAATTCATCCATGGAGAAACGACCTGATTAAGTCACACTTAAAGCTGGACGTGTGGCTGAAGGCTGTTAGATGATGTTGCAATTATTTAATTACAGTATGACTGCTATTAACACACATTATCAAACGTTTTACAGACAAAGCAATGATATGCCCAGCTTGACAAAACGTTCTTTCCTTTTCAAGAGGCAAGAGTGGTAATATTATTGAAATTATTTGGTGGTCACACTGCCCTCGGCCAAAGAGGGTTCTTTTTTTTCTTTAATTAAAAAGGAAAACTTGATATTCACACCAATTATGTTCATCGGTGAGCACATATTGCTTACAAAAACTTTCACCCATGAAAAATTGTTGAAAAATACGTATATTGTTACTATGTAAATCAAAATTTCATCTAAGGCTCCACTATTTTTAACTTCATTAAGCAAATATTGCTAAAATTCCTAATGCATAATAATATGATAATAAAAGCACATAACGTATTTGGTGCCTGAAATAGTAAAACGTATACGAACATATGCACAAAAGTGTCAATTTAATCTGAAACTGTGAAAAATAATCATTAGTATAATAAGCAAAAATATAATGCAAAATCATGTCACTTAAATATAAAAAGGAATGTTTGTTTGTATTAAGAGTGTAGTGTTTATCGAACTCTCATACATAAGAAATAGCATTAAAATAATTACATTTCGTGACCTAATAGTGATCATTTTTAGGTGAGTTGTGAATGTTAAACAGCCATACCGTCAACAGAAGTTCATGTCAAAATTAATCAGCTTGCTTGGCTCTAAAAAGAAAGTGTAAACATGATACGTTGATTCGAAAATCGGACGTAAATATTAATCACCGAAGAGAAAAATAAGGAACAATATCGTAAAAATTGACTATATTGCTTGAATGCACTAATAGGGTAGTTAAAGTGTGGATGATAAGCCTATCAATTATCTATGGGCAATGACTATTATCGTAAAATCACATATAAGTATGTTACTCTTCAGGGCAGAGAGATTTTCTCTCAACATCTCTGTAATGGTTCTTAGTTTTGTTATGATTTCCGCGAGAGTAAAAAATCTACTACCTGACGTTTCTCATATAGTTCGGCCTACTGAGGTTTCCTTCTTGACTTCTCTACGAAATTATGAAGAGAACACAAACACCCAGTATCAGAGGGGGGGGGGGGGGAACTCCGACCGAACTGGGGACTGAAACCAGGGCCTCATGGTCAAAAGAAAACTTCGCTATCCACTACGCCACGACCTGCGAACTTAAATGGTCAGATTAAATACGAAATGAAAATCTGCTGGAAGAACAGGTGAGGAAAAAAGTCTGTGAAAACCCTTACCGGAAGAAGGGATAGCTTGTTGGGCCGTCTGCTACGACACTCAACAGTGAACCTTGCGCTGCAAGAAGCTGTAGGCGGGAAATATACTAGGAACAGTAAATAGGTTTTTATGCCATTTTCAGAACAGAAACTATTTCCAAGATTCAAAAGACGTAGTAGGTGTTAAATTGGGCTGATTTTTTTTTTCGCAACGGAGACCGCAGTGATCAAGAAATAAGAAATCCTATAGCTGTGTAAACTAGAGCAGAAGCGTCATTCCTTCTTCATCGTCACCAGAGCTGTGTTTGGACCTTTCGGTCCGACTGAATATCTGAAAACGCACTTCCCTGCTGTGAGAAATGCTTGCGCCACGTAATGAACAGACCGCCTTATGCCGCACAGTGGGTCAGAATCCTGAAAACCTGGCCAAAATGGCAAAAATGATTCAGTATGGTCAGAAATGGGTATAATGGGGTGTCTGACCCTTCTGGCAACGATTTTTATGTCAAAATAAAAAATTCGAAATGGCGGCTCCAATACGTCGAAAATAATCAGGAGAAAAATTAATGAACCTGACAAAAAATGTTTCGGTGAACATTTGTAACTTTATTGGAAAACTTTATCAGAAAACTACCCCTATTACTGTGTTTATTACAGAAAATAGATGCTAGTAACAAAAATTGAAAGTTTGTATGTCTACAGGCTGAATCAATTAATTAAAATTTATACCTACCAGTGCCAGTATCGAAATCAGGTCAGCTGCTTACTAGTCAGATGAGCTGCCCGTTGCGCCACACTGTCACTTGACGTCTGCCTAGTAAGCAGGAGACCTAGGTTTGAATCCTGGTGCTGGTAGGTACAAATTTTATTTTAATACTTCAGCCTCCATCACTAAGGTAGATAAGGGTGACAACCAGTGAGTCTCAGGAACATCAAGCGTATATAATTTTACAAGTCTTCAAAATCTTCTTCCTCTCTTGCTTCTTGTTCTTCTTCTTCATTTCCTACTTCATCTTCTTCCTTACCGACATTTGTATCCTCTTCATCATCCTCAGAAACTGATTCCTTGTAATCCTTCGCGGCAGGTACTAAGAGGGTAGCAGCTTTCAACGACAAAGCTTTCACTCTCCTCAGAGATGGTTTCTGTAAAGACGAAATGTGTAATAGTAAAATATAATTTAACAAAATAAATTTATTAAGGAAACGCTTACGTATATGAAATAATATAATTATTTTATAAAGAGTACTCTTTATATTTTTTATATATTTGAATTATTTATTTATATTTATTAACTGTATTTTTATTTAGCTATAGCTTATTAGCAATGTTATAGAAATAACAACTGTATTATTATGTGAGCATATGTGTTTTATTCGTATTTCAGTAAACTTTTTAATTCTGTTTTCTCAGTGTAAATAACAGTATTCTGCAGCTGTCGCTCAAAAATTGGCTCAAAGCCAATCCAAAGTAGCTGAATTTTAAGACTGATTAAAGAAGATAATAGTACATACTTAAGGACGGAATGAAAAGGAAGGCGAACTGACGTGTAATCTAGAACTTATTTCGCTTTTTCGCTCACGTTTTATAGCTTTTTTCCTTGCATTTCGGTAAGAAGCAAATTATCAAAAACGAGTTGTTAATTAATAATTAAATAATGAAAAAGTGTTCGGAATTTAGTACATACGTTCTGGAATAGCGTCTATGGTGGCGGTTTTTTCTTTTATTTTTTTAAATTTTATTTTTATTTTTTATCTTTTTGAAATTAAATATTGAAATTTTGGAATTTAGTTAGCACCATATTTTTTTGCTAGGTTTCTCTACCGGGATTGTCCGTTAGTGAGTATAATTTTGGGACGTGATTTAGGCCTAAAAGCTATCGGACTTCGTTTTGCTAAAAGTGAAATTTTAGATGCAGATTCTGTTTTGAAAGCAAACAAACGTATTACACCGATTGGTGCCGTTAATACGTGATCATTCACCAATAGACATCCCCATGCAAAGTAAGCCACATTTAATTTCCAAACTCATGAAAAATAAGCTGAGAAAAAAAGGTATGATTATTCTTAACTACAAACACAATGAAATTAAATAATTATTATTTCGCAAAATGAGAACAAATAACAGAATCTCTACTTAATTACGACAGTACCGAATAATGGCTGATCAAGTAGAGCGGGAACAAAAGGTTGCCGGTCCGGTTCATTTAAATTACATAGATACCGTAATTTACAGAGAGGTTTTATTGTAATCGCAGTATCTATTAAGCAGCGATAAAATCGTCTCAGCGCTACTGCGCGAAAATACACAGTCACGAAATCAACTAACACTTGGGGCAACATTACACAGACCACCAAACAGTTTTTAAAAGTTTTTAAAGTTGTAAAAAGTTTTAAAAATTTACATCGCTTCATTAAGTTTTAGTTTTTAGATTGTCTTTTTCGTTCATCATTTCACTCGTTTGAGCTGGAGGTTGTTTTAGTTTTACCAGGAATGTAATTTGCCTTCCCATTCGGGTGCGATCCTGCCGGAGCGTGGCGAAAAGACAGGAAAAGCATAGGCATCCAGTTCCTTCCTCATAGAATTTTAAAACGTTACAATTGACAAAATCGGATCATTTAGTACAGTTAATCAGGATGAACAAATTACATCGTTAGAAAAAACATTAAGGTAGTAATTTTTAGGACTCATCGTATGGGTTTTCGTTATTGAAATACTCGTCTCTTTTTTTTGGAAAAAGTTTACAATAATCACTCAGTTCAACATTATTCATTCTTGATCGATGGTTGTAAACGCGACGCATTGTAGGCGAAGTCAGTCGGGCTGCAGCATTCGCCGTTGCTGTTGTGTAGAGCGGTCACGGGGGTGTGCCCGCGATGTTGACACATCTGCATACGTGCGAACTACGACGATCTGCGTTGTCTGCGATGGAGCAAGAAGAATGCGGAGTTCTGGACCGGTTGTGCCCGCCAGGATCCAGTAGGCTCAGGATACGGGGTTACATGAAACGTTCGTAGACTGGGGTCAGTAACACAATTTTTGATACAGGCTCCCTAAAACGAATTTTATTAGTAGGTAGTTGTGACCCCTTGCAACACTAATTTACATCAGTTTGTTCGGTGATAGCTGTGGGTTACATAGTAAACATGTTTGCGTTGTGGTACAAAAGGTCTAATGTATGGTTTTCGTTCATGCACTATACTGTCAGTTGACATCAACACCGTTACTGCACAGACACGTTCATGTTAGTTTCGGTTTCCGCACATTCATTAATGTCCGCAGAATACCGTACATTACACATGTTTGCAAAGTGTTTATCAAAGTTTTCGTTCCTTAAGCGGCTTAGCTTCGTGTCGGCGTGTAATAGTCACGCGTGACGTCACATTCATAAAGTTCCAGCGCTACAGTCTGTTCCACAGTTTATGCGCGCTACACACTATTTGAGTTTCAAGTAACAACACTTCACTGTGTTCCACTTCACGGATCATCAAATTGCTTCAGTGCTGTCATCTGGGTGAGTACACAAATTAAGTTCAGTTGCCACTGAGAGTGCCATCCAATCACATTAGTGCAAGGTATTTTGTATTTATTTCACCAGGCGAAATTTTATTATGAGGCGTATAACGTCTTTTGATAACACATATTTCTCTTTGCTCTTCTATAAAGAGTCCTCCCGTGAAATGCAAATTCCACTGACAGTTCTTCTTTGCCATTGACAGCTTATTACTCAAGCGCTGTCGGTGTGTGTCATGACACTTACAAATGTGCTCAATGGAAAATCCCACAGCTTATGTACTCTGTTGTCGGTACCGACTGTATCATTTACAGTGTTTATGTTCTATAACTTTCTTTTTCCTCTTACAATTCTTCGCGACATTAATTTCATTGTGTGACTGTTTACAGTAGTGAAGCCTAGCTTTCCAGTGTTTTTTTTTTTTTTTCAGTATGTAATGCGAGTTTATTCATTACTACTGGAGCTAAGGACATCCCTGAGTGTTTTTACCTCACACAGACTGGTGTGTACCGTTGAAATTAGTCGCGAGAATTAGTGCAGAATACGAATCTGTTTATGGCACAATGTTGCCATTCCACTACTACCGGACTAAAATCTCAATAGCTCTGTCATTTCATTTTAAAAACACGACCCACAGTAGCTTGCTGTTTATGTTTGCAAACTACATGCTAGGCATGAAAAGAAAATTATTTTATCCTACTAATCATTGCACCTCGACAAAACTTAAAATCTGCTAGGCTAATAGAAAAACTTTATCATCTGTATGACCGCTGCCTTACTTTCTTTACTTAGAATTGCATAGCAAAAGAAATGGAATAATTGCATCCTTGAAAATGTTGCTAAGATTACATCAAAATAAGATTCTTGTTACTTTCTTCTTTATAATATTAATGAAACGATTTTAATTAAAAGATTATTTCTGAGCTTCTACTACTAATGTGAAAGTTTGTTGTTCAGCAAAAGGTTTACTTAAGATCTACTTATGCACACGAAGAAAATAAATTTGTCTTAAGACTACTGTGTACACCGTGAAAAGTCGTACATAATAACATTTACAAATTCTCATAATATTTACACAGGTACATCCTCTCTAGAAAAAGTTTACTCAGTAAAATATTTCTTTATATCTTGTTGTAACATGCGACGGATTTCATTCGGTACAGCTCCTCTGTTGGCCCACGGGACAGAATAGGTAGAGTGGCAAAATGTTACGTGAGGCTTTACTTGCTCTGTACACACATATCCTTTAATTATATAGGGCTTTTCATCAGAAATAGGTATATATTCGTTCGTTTTGCTGTACAGCGTTAAAATAAATTGATTCAAAACTTTGCTTCGTATTTCCTGTCTTCAAGACAGTACATCAAATTCCTATTGACTGGGCTCTGTCTGATCTGGCAACATAGGAAATTGATTGTCACATAAAATAACCTCTGGTTTTATGTATTTAATTCGACTCCTTCACATAAGTACTGTGAGCTGGCTTACTTTTAGTGAGTGGTAGGTCTATCCCCTTCTCATTCACCTTTAATAAACATTTGCCACAAGAAAGGTCAATACTGCATCTCTTTCTTGTAAGAAATCTACTCCCCATATGCAGCTCACTGATAAATCTCCACAAACCAGGAATGTGCTCTATATAGCTCCATTGCCTCGACTAATACATGAATCTGCATACGTATTCCCTTTGACTTATTTCCAAACGCACCAATGATCCTACAATTGTGTACCGGCGCCTGCCGGAGTAGCCGTGCGGTTCTAGGCGCTACAGTCTGGAACCGAGCGACCGCTACGGTCGCAGGTTCGAATCCTGCCTCGGGCATGGATGTGTGTGATGTCCTTAGGATAGTTAGGTTTAATTAGTTCTAAGTTATAGGCGACTGATGTCCTCAGAAGTTAAGTCGCATAGTGCTCAGAGCCATTTGAACCGTTGTGTACCGGCAGAGTATGTGGTGTCTGAAGTTCACAAATCTTATTATAGAATTCTAAAGCCATACAACATGTATCCCCGCCTGTGTCAACAGTAACTGTGGTTAGTATCCCCCCTACTACTGCGTGAAATGAAGCTTGCATTGTTTCCTTTTCTGTTAGTTTACACAAATGGTTTTCTTCGCAAAGTTCATCACTCATATGTTTGCCCGGATTATATGTTATTAAATAAACTCTCTCACGACATTTGCCCCCTGCTTCTTCCGCGGCAGGGCTGTATGACGTCGTATTTAGTTTAACGCCTCTGAAGTGCTGAGCCTAGTGTTGCCCACGACTTCTATAATTCTTAGTGGTGGCTGTCGCCTCCAGTTTTGTCCAGAACTATTGTATCCAGCTGATTGCGTATTGGTTCCTGTGTTAGGATGCCAATGACTGTTTGACTGCTGTGGTATCGGTTGCCAGCGAATTGGTTAGTTACTGTTATTACTATTGTAATTACCGTATCCTGGATGACACCTGTTGTCTTGCCTACACCTCCTATTTAGAGGAGGAGAATTTCTTCCATCCCTTGGTCCTAGGTTATTATTACCATTGTAAGATTGAGGCAAACTGTTCCCATTTTTGTTACCATTACCGTTTTTATTGTGATATTGGTAATAGTTATTACTGTTGTTACTCGATACTTGAGCATTACTGCCCCCGTTCGATATCGCTTCTTCATGCAACAGGTCAATAGAATCAAGCGTTGACATGAATAGTTCTACATCTGAATCTGGTACATGAAGTACTTTTTCTTTTATTGATACTGGTGATTTTGATTTTATAAGCCACATGACTTCTTTTTTGGACATGCCACCTTACTCCCCAAAACGGCTGCAGCAGCATGCAACGCTGACTTCTGTCCCATTACCTTATGCTCGGCGCTGGCGAGGACCTCCAACAAGGTTCTGGCCTCGCGCCTGATGCGTCTGTGTGCTGTGGATGAACGTCAGCGGGCATTCATCCGTCAGGATGGGATGCTGGTAAACACGTTCATCTTGGACCAGGCTCTGGTCGACACAGTCCGCTCCTGCCGTTATGTCTTTGTCGCGTCTCTAGGCTGTCTAAGGCGTTCGATTCACTAGACCACGCTGCTCTTCACTCCGTGCTGAAAGCGCACGGCGCCCCGACTGAATCTGTCGATTGCGTTGAGGGCTGCTACAGGGCCAGCACGACAATGATAACGGGCGGCGGCGACGTGAGTGTGGCCATGCAGCCGTCAAGGTATGTCTGTCAAGAGGACCATCCATCCCCCCTCCTTTTTACATGGCCGTGGACACTACACTTAACAGCTTGCCTTCCCACATAGGAGCTCGGATTTTAGGTGGCAGAGTCAGTGCTGCGGCCTCCGCTGATGATGTCCTGCTGTTCGCATCGATGAAGAGGGGCCTGCAGTGCCTCATCGGCGCAGCCACGGTAGCCCTCGCTCATCTTGGGCTGCATATCAAGTCGCGGAAGAGTTCCATCCTCGCCTTGTGGCCTCTGGCGTAAAAAAGATGGTTGAAAGTCTCTAACCAAAATTGTATCCTTTTATTCTGTGAAAGTATAATTGATAAGATTGTTCTAAATTAATTATTCAGCAAAACTGCATCTGAATGCGTCTGTGAACTTGTTTCTTGCACTCCTCCATTTTGCCAGAAATGTAACATGTATTTGACTCAGCAATAAAATTTAAGAGAATAATGCCGTTTGTGCAATGGCATTAAGATGGTACTGGAAAATTAACTTTTGGCCCTGATGTTTACTTGGTTCTTTCATTGGTGGGTAACTTTACTACTCAGTTTCATATTCAATTTAAGCAAAGGATTTGGATTATGACTGAGGCTGTTAGAAACACAATGTTGATCTCAATATATTTATTGTTAAAATTTTAAGTCATACACAAAACCTATCGTAGCACGAAGCATTCTTACAAAAAGTTTACCATACGCTTACTGCGTCAAACCTTGGCCATACAAATCCTAACTCTGAATATTATCTAACAAAACCAATTTGAAATCATATATCTTCTCTCATTTACGTGCTAAGGTTTGGTCTGGGGCAGCGAGCGCGACCTACCTTACAGCTGTCACCACACGTCTACTTTCTCCGGACACCTAGCTGCGACCCCTGTGTTATAGGTGTCTGCACACGTGTGCTTTCTCTGGGCACCTACCTGCGACCCCTCGGTTTTTTACTGCGCGTGCCCAGCTCTCTTAACCATCAAAGAACCTCCTACTCAAAGATATTATACTCGTTCCACCTTGCGGTTGGCGACTACCGACTATTTTCTGGAGCTACCCTGATCAGACCTTAGCACATACCTTTCATGGTGAAGGTGGTCGAGATCGTCACCCTCACGGCCGGCAACATCATGCTTGCACAACGCCTGGATGAGACCTTGTGCTACCTGGGGCTGCAGTTCTCCTCTTCTGGTCAGTGCCGGTTCCATCCCCGCCACCACATGCAGGAGCAGCTGGACGCCAAGACTCCCCTGAAGCCGCAACAGTGCCTCTACGCCCTCATGTACGTGCTGCTACTCGGCCTGTACCTTGGGTTGGTCCTCAGTCCGACCCGGATCAGTGCCCTGACGCTGCGGACAACACGATGTGAGCAGCCATCAGGAGATAGTTCAACCTCCCGGCGGACACCCGCCTTGGCTACTTCCTCTCTCCTGTGGCCCACGGGGGACTCGGCATTCCACCTGCCCTCTGGATGAGCCCCACCCTATGGCAGGCCCGACTCCTGACGCTGCAGAAGATGGGGCCAGCTGTGGACGACGTGGGCCTCCGCGAGGTGCAGCCTGAGGTCGCGGCACTTGACGTAGGAAGACCACCTCCTCACGACGTCGGAGCAGGTTGGGGAAATGTGGGCGGGTCGCCTACACGTCGCCTTCGACGGTGCGGCCGAGTCTGCCGCCATCCGGGGGCACCACCGGTGGTCCCCGACACCAGTCATCTAGGCGCGACTGCATCAACGCCATCCGTGCCTACATAAAAGCCTTGGCCGAGTGGCCGACAACCGGTGCGCCGCGGGCTGCAGAACCGTCGAGACCACCAACCACGTCATCCAGGACAAATGCACGGGTACGGCGTGAACCGTCACGACGCGGTCGTGAAGTACCTCGCGCACGCGGACTCGCGCAAAGGGGCTTCGACGTCTCGATGGAGCTCCCCCCCCCCCTCCTTTGAACACCAGGACTCCGCAAGCCTGACATTGTCGCGGTCACAGATGGCCAAGCCCGCAAAGCCGACGTCCAGATAGTCGGCGACCATCTACAGCTCGACTGGTGCCACAAGCAGAAGGCGACGAAATACTACAAGCCGTCCATCAGGCTTACCTTCCTCGACCTGCGTCCCAGCGTCCAGAGTGTCTGCTTTTCATCGTCCATTTTAAATTGGAGGGGGACATGATGTCCACAGTTCGCGAGTGACCTCCTGTAGATGGGCTTCAAGGTGCTGGAGCTCGCTACGATCTCATCCAGAGTGCTCACTTCGTGCTGCGCGTCATTCAAAGTCTTCGAGCGTATGTCCGCACAGTGCCCAATACCCAGGGCTGGCGTTGGGTAGAGAGCAGGTCGACTCTTCCTCTCTTTCAAGACTAATGAGAAAATCATTCAGATTATTTACTGGAAAAAAGTATGATACAACAAACTATATCACAACAAAAGAGTTATGCATGCAGTGGTTAGAATGGCATAGTGATTAAGGCGAACAGTTTTCTGAACTGCCGGCCGGGGTGGCCGAGCGGTTCTAGGCGCTACAGTCCGGAACCGCGAGACCGCTACGGTCGCAGGTTCGGGAGCCATTTTCATGAACTGCAGGTAGGGGGTTCGAATCCTGCAATTTACATGAATTTTAATTACGTATATAGCCGAGGATGTAGTGGACTCAAACACTCGACTTTCCGTCTCCACTGCTAGTATTACACCACTTTTTATGTTTCGAGATTTCAGTTTGGCACTAAAAGAAAATGACATCTCAAAATTTTGTACATCGCTGCACGTTCAGAGACCGTGAATAGTTATAATTGAAATAAAACAGCCGTCGGTCACTATTTGTAACGAATTAACCGGGTTTCAACACCGCTAGGAGTGTCTTCCTCAGAAATTAAACCAAAGAATGGTCTATAACATGGTCACAGAATTATGACTAAAAACGTATATATCATACGTTTTTAGTCATAATTCTGTGACCATGTATCATACGTTTTTAGTCATAATTCGGTGACCTTGTTATAGACCATTCTTTGATTTAATTTCTGAGGAAGACACTCCTAGCAGTGTCGAAACCCGGTTAATTCGTTAAAAATAGTGACCGAGGGCTGTTTTCTTTCAATTGTGAACATTACATCTCGTTTGTGCTTTCTTCGGTATTGGAGTCCTGCCTGCATGCAACCTAAGAGAACAGAAATTAATATCACGCTTATTCTCGTTATAAAAGAGCTTCTCTTTGAAGCCTCCATCGGCGTTGACGCCATGTTCCACATGACCACCCCCCACCCCCTAAAAAAACTAGTTCCATGTTTGTTTCAGTCTTTTCAATCAAAGGTCATAAAACAAATTAAATTCAAGAATCTATTGAACGATTGGAATGAGTGAAATAGACAGCCCAGATTTTGTGTGTACTCTGCTACTCTTTCTATTACAATAAAAAAATAAGACTAACGAATTTTCCTCTTCTTCGAGGCAAAACCAAACGCTCATAGGCATAAACAACATCTCCTCCATAATAACATAATTATTCAGTACCGCGACCAGTTTCTGCCCGCCGCTACAACTGCATTTAGCCGCTGGGGGATAGAGGCAACAAGTTTCTGGATGAATGTATTACTCTGTGACAACTCTTCACATATATCGTGAACTGCTTCGGAAAACAATGGCTTGGTTGTCTGTGCCGGTCTACTACACCTAACAATTTTCTCCAGCTCTGCCCAAACGTGCTCTATGGGATTGAGGTCAGCACCTTTGGAAGGCCAGTCCAGGAGCTCGACGTTCCCATTCATGTGAAATCAGAGTTTTTCACAGTTAGCTGTATGTACAGGATGACGGTCATGTTGGAAGATGGTTTTGCTTCTGAAAACCTCTGACGAACAGAAGGAAACATCACGTTCTCCACTATTTCGCAGTAGTAATGACTAGAAAACGGCCGGCCGCGGTGGTCTCGCGGTTCTAGGCGCGCAGTCCGGAACCGTGGGACTGCTACGGTCGCAGGTTCGAATCCTGCCTCGGGCATGGATGTGTGTGATGTCCTTAGGTTAGTTAGGTTTAAGTAGTTCTAAGTTCTAGGGGACTGATAACCACAGCAGTTGAGTCCCATAGTGCTCAGAGCCATTTGAACCATTTTTTGAACTAGAAAACGGACGGTCCACTTACCACAGAACACCGCAACCACTTGCTGATATCTATCACCAAACTGTGGCAGCAGTCCGGCCTCACATTTGCCTCTGATGGGCATATTTGCTGTCGATATACCAGGTACGCAGTATTTGGTGCAGCAGAAAACACCTTCTCCACCATAGATATAACGAAAGCGGGTTCCTGCAGTATTCCAGTGTGAACTTTAACCTGGTAGCCTTATGCTGCTTCTTCAACATTTTCTTAACCTCTGATTTTTGTCCTTACCTTCCTTTGTAGCTGAGACAACAACGAATGATCGACCTGCTAACATTTGTCTTCAGGATGTTTCTGATATCTGAGCTAGTCCTGAAAGGGTCTTCATCATTACAGTGGAGTATAATATTGTCTTGATCCTCCGTGGTTGTCGAGGGCGACGACGATGTTTAACGTGGCCTTCCTTCGCCATCCTCTTCACGCACAGATGTAACGTAAATTTTCTGTATCCTAGTTCACTGGAAATGACGCTATTACAAAAATGGTTCAAATGGCTCTGAGCACTATGGGACTTAACATCTGAGGTCATCAGCCCCCTAGAACTTAGAACTACTTAAACCTAACTAACCTAGGGACATCACACACACCCATGCCCGAGGCAGGATTCGAACCTGCGACCGTAGCAGCAGCGCTTCGTTTTAAACAAGTGCAAATATTTTTACTTGAAATTATATTAAACGTATTTAGTGATTAGCTAACACGGAGATTAGGCTCTTGACAGGATTCCACTCGGAGCACAAAAATTTTCAAATGCAAATTTTCTAACTGATGCTGGTGAAAACTTCACGATTATTTATGCCTGGTGACCAATGACAAACGTTGGTATGATCGAGTCTCGGTCAGGCACGAAAACTTTACTTAGTTCAAATGGCTGCAGCTACTTGGTTTCAATCCAGAACCAAAATCTTCGTCATATCGTTTAATGTTCAAACATGTGCACAAATATTACTCAGTCATGAGTACAGGGAAATTACTGATGATATGGTGTTATTTCTGAGGTCTCCAATAGAGTGCTTGCCTCCGTTAATCGCGTTGATTTTAACTGGTTGGTTCACCATTCAGTTTGTGTCAAACCGCTCGTATCAGGAACAACGTTTGTCAGATGTGGCAAACCTTTTAAAGAGCAAAAATTCTTCGAATTGTTGTAGAACTTTATGAGTAAAGATATTGTCTCAAAATCTCTTTAATTTGCCTAAAGATTGCTGGAATGACTTACGTGACGGAGTTAAATAACTGAAATTCTGATGAGTGTGTTAGTGGTTTTGAAATGTTACTTACTGTAATAAGGACTGTTCCATTTACAATAACGTCATTCCTACTATTGCAATTTAGAGGTGTCGATTTAAATCTGGACTGATTGCCTTAAACAAGAGTGTCTTCTAGTGGTCGCTGTGGTATCCATTTTGTATAGCCAAACGACTGTACCGCAAAGCGATTAAAAGACCTGCAAGAGGGCAAAGTTACGTGGTACATCAAGTTATTAACTTGGGCTCTCGCAAAATCCTCATTCGTCAACTGTTCAGTTGCTTATTACTGCTTTCATTCTACCTATATTAGTGGCTTTGGACTCATTTTTGGTTCAAAAATGGTTCAAATGGCTCGGAGCACTATGGGACAATGCCCTAGAACTCAGAACTACTTAAACCTAACTAACCTAAGGACAACACATACATCCATGCCCGATACAGGATTCGAACCTGCGACCGTAGCGGTCGAGCGGTTCCAGACTGAAGCGCCTAGAACCGCTCGGCCATACCGGCCGGCCTCATTTTTGGATCGGACTCTTTACAAAATGCAGTTCCTATAAATTCTTGAGCTGAAATTAACAGTTATAATTCCAGCTTGATTAGCAGCAATGACAGCAAAGAAGATAATAATCAAGACAGCTGATGTGGCAGTTTACAATTGTTCACGAAATACCTACAGTCATTTCAAGCGAGGAGTCATACTTCAGACATCAAGTGGAGATCTAAGGGAACTGAGCACACCGAAAGAACTTTGGAGATTAATGCACAAAGCCGTAGCATTTGCAGTGACGAGGACAATTAGGAAATTGTTAGGAAAAGGGAACTAATAGCGAAAAATATATTATTTAATTTTCTATAACTTGTTCAGTACATTTCATTACACCGAGCGAGGTGGTGCAGTGGTTAGCACACTGGACTCGCATTCGGGAGGACGACGGCTCAATCCCGCGTCCTGCCATCCTGATTTAGGTTTTCCGTGATTTCCCTAAATCGCTCCAGGCAAATGCCGGGATGGTTCCTTTGAAAGGGCACGGCCGACTTCCTTCCCCGTCCTCCTCTAATCCAATGAGACCGATGACCTAGCTGTTTGGTCTCTTCCCCCAAACAACCCAAACCAACCCATTTAATTACACATCAACGAACGTAAAAAGCATATGATTTTGGAGATACAAGGAAATCAAGAGGAATGATAATCTCAATTAGAACATCGCAGCTATTAAAGAAGTGGGGAGTACGGTGGTTTCGATCAAACGGTAGTAAGGGCGTACATACACTGTATTAGACAAAACTATTTGGAAATTTATTTGAGCGAATGTAAGACGATACAATAAAAATATGACAAAAGAACAACTGAAAATAATAAAAGTCTGAAGTATGGTAACAGAAACTTATGTTTGGTATATACTACATACCATCAGTTAATACGGAAGATGTTGCAGTCAATTCCAACAAAAAGAAAACTGAAGAAGCATATAAAGATTTCATACATTGTTTGTGTAATACAAGAAATGAAGCAGAAATACAGGTAGTTAATCATAAAAACAATGGCATTCTGAAGTAATGCCATATGAAGTGCATCCCGCCATTCGAGGTGTGAAAAAATAAAAGGTACTTATAGATGATCGTGTTTCAGTAGAAGTGGTTAAAGTTCAAGGGAAATTAGAAGGAAATTAATTTACAAAATTATCAGCAGTCGAAGAGAATTTTTCTAACGCGGAAAAAGGCTGCAATTATTTTACTGCACAAGGAGACACAACTAATAAATAATTACAGACCTACCAGCTTTCTATCCGTAAAGTACAGTACATTCAGTAAAAGTACGTTCAAGCGCATAGAAAAAAGATCATTTTTTAATCACGAAAAAAGGCAGTATTAAAAGTGGATCTAGCATACTGGAACAATTCCAAAACGTGAACGACTCTCTTGGAACGGAGCAAAAGGTGTGAATCACCACTTTGTCTCGGAGTCATAGATAATGATAAACATTGAGCCAGTTTCAACAAAAGTTTCACTGATAATACATAAGCAACAACACTGATTCAAACTGCGTTATTATGCCGGATAATACGCTCAGATTCCATCTGACTACGTCATCCTAGTGGGCTATTCAGATTTGAAATACGAATCAGACTGTATATTCTGAAAACAATTCTAATATGCAGTAGCAATATGCACCACCTTCGTTTTGCTGATGACATTGCATTATTTTTATCTAGTACAACGAATGGAAGAAAGCAATAACGCAGTTTTTGTTTAATTAGACCTCGAAATCAATTGAGGCGCTGAGGACCGTAAGGGGCTAAAGCACAGCGTCATAAATTTTGCGATTTTAGCTTGTGCTCATGCTCTTGACATCTTTTGATTTTATGGCGAACCAGCTTTACCTATATTTGTGGGGCCACATTGTACATATGAACATTCGTAGACGCAGTCTCTCCGATTTTTCGGATATTCATTTCCTTATGGGCCCAAAGAACCAAATGGCTCTGAGCACTATGCGACTTAACATCTATGGTCATCAGTCCCCTAGAACTTAGAACTACTTAAACCGAACTAACCTAAGGACATCACACAACACCCAGTCATCACGAGGCAGAGAAAATCCCTGACCCCGCCGGGAATCGAACCCGGGAACCCGGGCGTGGGAAGCGAGAACGCTACCGCACGACCACGAGCTGCGGACCCCAAAGAACAAAGCATCATTATGTTGCTCTGCGCTGCTCAATCGTTATCTAGGGTTGACAACGTAATTTAGTTTCTACTTCGCATACGTAGTAATAGTAGTTCACAATCGGAGGTGCATCGGCAGTTTTATGTGAATCTCAAGAATGTTCTTAATAAAAATAATGATAATGAGAACCATGAAATGTTGGGGTAGGTCTTAAAATGTGATGAATTTAGTATCTGTTCTGTATATTCTAACTCTAGTTTCACATTAATTAGAAACTTTGTACCTGTGAAAAGACACATTTGTCACTGCCTACGTATGGGAATTTTGTGAATTAAGGTTAATAGGAAATAGATTCCTAAATATTAATTAATATTTTATAACATAAAGTGAGTACGTCTTTTTCGTAGGAAAATTAGGATGTTGAGACTTGATAAAAAACAATACAGATTTATAAGATGGTTTGTCTACAAATTTGATTTTCACAAACATATATTTTCTCAAAACTTTGTGTCTGTGCTTATGGTTCTGTCTCAATTAGAATAAAGCTAAAATACTATTGACCTACACAATATATGGAAAAGAATATAGTATAAATTAAAAATGCAGTTCTTAAAACAATTGAGACGTAGTTTACTTTTGGGCAGTTGAAGACAATGAAGTTGTGGACGGCAAAAGAAAACTTTTGATTCATTATATACATTTTGTATGTCAAACTGTAACTGTAAATTAAATTGACAGTTTATAAAAGTATGACAGGCAAACGGCCGTTTTTTTGGATTTGATAAGATTTTATTGTACAGTTAATTAGTTTTCCTGACACTGTAGGCCTACTGTCTGCAGGAGGTGTTACGGTACCATTATTTTGTGGACCATGGGCAACTAGACACTAGGATAGTGATGACTGTACTGCCCCATGGTATCCATCACAAATTCAGCAGCTATTTCCTGTTCAATTGCTCTTGAGTGTATTGTCGTCTTTGTTTTGTTGTCAATCATCAAATGATGATGATGAAAGAGAAAGGAGAGGGTGAAACCGGATGCTGGCACAAAGCGTGCTGCTCGCTGATGGCTGGAGGAGGCACGGAGACCAACGTAAGCATCCAAAGGACGGATCGCGAACAACTTCACCACATGCTCTCGCTCCACAAGACAGTACAGAAACGTCCGGAATTTAATGCAGTCTGACATTCAGCAACTATACGACACCAACTGTTCTCTGCTTGCTGAGCAAATAATGATGATGAGAATTTCTTCCACACTCGATCATCCTCGTTTGCATCGCTACCGCATTAGTGCGTGTTACCGAATTCTTTAAATATGCTCATGCTTATGAGAGTTATATTCTGTTCTGGCAGACTTGGTGGTTCCAACCGTGATCCAGTAATGCATGTTGATTTAGCGTTGAAACCGTCCAACGTATGAAATAGAAAATAAGTATAAAAATATTTTTTCATGTTGAATGTGCAAAACAGCTCTCGTTGTTGCCAAGACACAGATTGAGAAATATCACGCTTTGTAATGCAATAGGTCGGAGTAAGCTGTGATATGTTCCGGCTGCATATTTGGTGATCCATATCGCTTATGAATAAAATCGTCGTAACGCCGAGTACCCCCCATGAACCATGGACCTTGCCGTTGGTGGGGAGGCTTGCGTGCCTCAGCGATACAGATGGCCATACCGTAGGTGCAACCACAACGGAGGGGTATCTGTTGAGAGGCCAGACAAACATGTGGTTCCTGAAGAGGGGCAGCAGCCTTTTCAGTAGTTGCAGGGGCAACAGTCTGGATGATTCACTGATCTGGCCTTGTAACATTAACCAAAACGGCCTTGCTGTGCTGGTACTGCGAACGGCTGAAAGCAATGGGAAACTACAGCCGTAAATTTTCCCGAGGACATGCAGCTTTACTGTATGCTTAAATGATGATGGCGTTCTCTTGGGTAAAATATTCCGGAGGTAAAATAGTCCCCCATTCGGATCTCCGGGCGGGGACTACTCAAGAGGACGTCGTTATCAGGAGAAAGAAAACTGGAGTTCTACGGATCGGAGCGTGGAATGTCAGATCCCTTAATCGGGCAGGTAGGTTAGAAAATTTAAAAAGGGAAATGGATAGGTTAAAGTTAGATATAATGGGAATTAGTGAAGTTCGGTGGCAGGAGGAACAAGACTTTTGGTCAGGTGATTACAGGGTTATAAATACAAAATCAAATAGGGGTAATGCAGAAGTAGGTTTAATAATGAATAACAAAATAGGAGTGCGGGTTAGCTACTACAAACAGCATAGTGAACGCATTATTGTGGCCAAATAGACACAAAGCCCATGCCTACTACAGTAGTACAAGTTTATATGCCAACTAGCTCTGCAGATGATGAAGAAATTGATGAAATGTATGACGAGATAAAAGAAATTATTCAGGTAGTGAAGGGAGACGAAAATTTAATAGTCATGGTTGACTGGAATTCGTCAGTAGGAAAATGGAGTGAAGGAAACATAGCAGGTGAATATGGATTGGGGGGAAGAAATGAAAGAGGAAGCCGCCTTGTAGAATTTTGCGCAGAACATAACTTAATCATAGCGAACACTTGGTTTAAGAATCATAAAAGAAGGCTGTATACATGGAAGAACCCTGGAGATACTAAAAGGTATCAGGTAGATTATATAATGGTAAGACAGAGATTTAGGAACCAGGTTTTAAATTGTAAGACATTTCCAGGGGCAGATGTGGATTCTGACCACAATCTATTGGTTATGAACTGCAGATTGAAACTGAAGAAACTGCAAAAAGGTGGGAATTTAAGGAGATGGGACCTGGATAAACTGAAAGAACCAGAGGTTGTAGAGAGATTCAGGGAGAGCATAAGGGAACAATTGACACGAATGGGGGAAAGAAATACAGTAGAAGAAGAATGGGTAGCTCTGAGGGATGAAGTAGTGAAGGCAGCAGAGGATCAAGTAGGTACAAAGACGAGGGCTAATAGAAATCCTTGGGTAACAGAAGAAATATTGAATTTAATTGATGAAAGGAGAAAATATAAAAATGCAGTAAATGAAGGAGGCAAAAAGGAATACAAACGTCTCAAAAATGAGATCGAGAGGAAGTGCAAAATGGCTAAGCAGGGATGGCTAGAGGACAAATGTAAGGATGTAGAGGCTTGTCTCACTAGGGGTAAGATAGATACTGCCTACAGGAAAATTAAAGAGACCTTTGGAGAGAAGAGAACCACTTGTATGAATATCAAGAGTTCAGATGGCAACCCAGTTCTAAGCAAAGAAGGGAAGGCCGAAAGGTGGAAGGAGTATATAGAGGGTTTATACAAGGGCGATGTACTTGAGGACAATATTATGGAAATGGAAGAGGATGTAGATGAAGATGAAATGGGAGATAAGATACTGCGTGAAGAGTTTGACAGAGCACCGAAAGACCTGAGTCGAAAGAAGGCCCCGGGAGTAGACAACATTCCATTAGAACTACTGATGGCCTTGGGAGAACCAGTCGTGACAAAACTCTACCATCTGGTGAGCAAGATGTATGAGACAGGCGAAATACCCACAGACTTCAAGAAGAATATAATAATTCCAATCCCAAAGGAAGCAGGTGTTGACAGATGTGAAAATTACCGAACTATCAGTTTAATAAGTCACAGCTGCAAAATACTAACGCGAATTCTTTACAGACGAATGGAAAAACTAGTAGAAGCGGACCTCGGGGAAGATCAGTTTGGATTCCGTAGAAATGTTGGAACACGTGAGGCAATACTAACCTTACGACTTATCTTAGAAGAAGGATTAAGAAAAGGCAAACCTACATTTCTAGCATTTGTAGACTTAGAGAACGCTTTTGACAACGTTAACTGGAATACTCTCTTTCAAATTCTGAAGGTGGCAGGGGTAAAATACAGGGAGCGAAAGGCTATTTACAATTTGTACAGAAACCAGATGGCAGTTATAAGAGTCGAGGGGCATGAAAGGGAAGCAGTGGTTGGGAAAGTAGTGAGACAGGGTTTTAGCCTCTCCCAGATGTTATTCAATCTGTATATTGAGCAAGCAGTAAAGGAAACAAAAGAAAAATTCGGAGTAGGTATTAAAATTCATGGAGAAGAAGTAAAAACTTTGAGGTTCGCCGATGACATTGTAATTCTGTCAGAGGCAGCAAAAGACTTGGAAGAGCAGTTGAACGGAATGGACAGTGTCTTGAAAGGAGGGTATAAGATGAACATCAACAATAGCAAAACAAGGATAATGGAATGTAGTCGGGTGAAGCTGAGGGAATTAGATTAGGAAATGAGACACTTAAAGTAGTAAAGGAGTTTTTCTATTTGGGGAGTAAAATAACTGATGATGGTCGAAGTAGAGAGGATATAAAATGTAGACTGGCAATGGTAAGGAAATCGTTTCTGAAGAAGAGAAATTTGTTAACATCGAGTATAGATTTAAGTGTCAGGAAGTCGTTTCTGAAAGTATTTGTATGGAGTGTAGCCGTGTATGGAAGTGAAACATGGACGATAACCAGTTTGGACAAGAAGAGAATAGAAGCTTTCGAAATGTGGTGCTACAGAAGAATGCTGAAGATAAGGTGGGTAGATCACGTAACTAATGAGGAGGTATTGATTAGGATTGGGGAGAAGAGACGTTTGTGGCACAACTTGACTAGAAGGAGGGATCAGTTGGTAGGACATGTTTTGAGGCATCAAGGGATCACAAATTTAGCATTGGAGGGCAGCGTGGAGGGTAAAAATCGTAGAGGGAGACCAAGAGATGAATACACTAAGCAGATTCAGAAGGATGTAGGTTGCAGTAGGTACTGGGAGATGAAGAAGCTTGCACAGGATAGAGTAGCATGGAGAGCTGCATCAAACCAGTCTCAGGACTGAAGACCACAACAACAACAACAACAACCCCGAGTACGTCCTGCCCGCGTGGCGGGTTGTGAACAGATGACTCATAAATCCTGATAACTCCTTTTTTTATGACGCCATGCACTGGACGTTAATTCCAGAACGCAGGCTGTGTTAATTAGAGTCAGCCAATAAAGTGGACCGCTAGCGCCTAATTGGTCCGTCCAGATACGGGCAGCGCTGCCCGGCCGTCAGATGTTTCCCGGGGAACCCCGCGTTGCAGCTGTCGCTGGAATAGAAGAGTTGATGCCTTGTTTGTGCGACCTTCTGCGCTATTCCCCCACAAACGTCATGGCTAAATTAACGGACCTTCATCCGCTGGAGGTACATATTAAGAAAAGGGATGCCATATGCTGGATAATGTTACTGGAAGGTAAAAGAAGGCTTGGGGAATCGGCAAACATTCAGGCTGTTTGAACACAGACTTAAAACTTCCCACATAACTTTAGTCCAGTATTTATTCTTTCTTGAGCTACTGCTGACTGCTGAGGTATGTTTCTATTTCACGTGTTGATACGTCAGTTACTATGCTTTTGGTTATTGACTGTCATTTTTGTGTTGAAGTTCAAGATGTGAACTTGTGCTTGAGTTTACATACTTGAATTGTTGGCCATTTCTACTGTACCGTTTAAGCATGCTGCATGTATCTATGAATGATGCATATGGCGTTATGGTTTTTGTGCTCGAGCATTGTGGGGAAACCTGGGACAGAACAGTAACGCTAACATTAAAATGAGGAAAATTCAATTAAAATGACAAATAAAAGCCTAAAAAAATCTGAGTGAGATTTAATAGACGAGATACTGGCAGAAGTAAAGCTGTGAGGACGGGGCGTGAGTCGTGCCTCGGTAGCTCAGATGGTAGCCGGCACAGCAGCTCAGCGTGTTCGGTCAGAGAGCCGGCTGGCATCTGTAATAAAAAACTGAGTGGAAGGATCAACCACCGAACTTGATCAGGATGTCTTGCGACGTCCGCAACGACCAAACACAACGATCGATAAAAAAAAAAATAAAAAAAAAAAGTTAGAGCACTTACCCGCGAAAGGCAAAGGTCCCGAGTTCGAGTCTCAGTCGGGCACACAGTTTTAATCTGCCAGGAAGTTTCAAGTATTTATGAGTTTATGTGGTACTTTAATATTTACACACATCAGTGTGTTGTTTGTTTCTTGTCTGCATGTAACAGTCTTTCCACGAAAACATTACAAACTTTACGACTTGATGTTTTCTGCACAGTCGTAACTGCAATACTAAGTGGATTACGCGTGTCAGTATAGACTAAGCGGTTTTTTTCACGCATCTTCATGTCAACACCCGACCTGCTTCCCAGGGGAAAATAAAGCATTAATGGCTTGTTCTTGCCATATGTACTTGGAGGAACTAACAAACCTAAAACCCTATTACTTGTAATAGCTATAATTATTAGTCTGTAAATGAAGTAAATATTGATGTAATGTTGTTCAGTAAACTGTCCTCAGTCACTAATAAAAATATCTGTACTTATACCCATTATACTCTTTTCTCTCATATGCTTTAAAGAACAGTGAACAAAGAAATCTGATGTAAAGGCATACGAACAAACACTGTAAAAAATTAGAAAAGGCTGACAATTGGTCTGTTTTTCCCCAGACTTGGGACAGAACGGAACCACATTCATAACTCTAACAAAGTGTAAGGGCTATTACTAATTTATATTTCCTTAAGAGTTTAACTGGGCACAAAATTTACAGATAAGTTCAGTTTCATCGTCTTCTCTGTTAATTCCTGCACGAGAATTGTTTGCCTACTTATAATATGAAACACAAGCCACCCAGACTTCAGTCGGCTTTAAATATAAATCGTTGCAGTAAAGACTTTCAGACTCAGTCCCGTCTGCTCCCATTTCAACATTTGTTTTATTCTTACTTGAATTTTTCATGTACCTTTCCTCAGAAATCAGGAATGACTATGTTTCCTCTTGGCCTTTTCATCCTGCTCCTGCTTCTTCTGAATTTTTTTTTTAAGGGTGATGACGTCGGAATTACAGGATGGCTTTTCTTTCTTTTTGTAGTTCTCCTTACTTCTTTCGCATTAACTTTTGGAATGGAAACAATGTGATGTGGAGAAACATGGGGAAATGTTGTGGAACTTGAAGGGGAAACTGTTTCTTCAACAGGCCTACATCTGTCTTCTGGTGCCGGCCGTTGTGGCCGAGCTGTTCTAGGCGCTTCACTCTGGAATCGCGCGACCACTACGGTCGCAGGTTCGAATCCTGCCTCGGGCATGGATGTGTGTGATGTCCTTAGGTTAGTTAGGTTTAAGTAGTTCTAAGTTATAGGGTACTGATGACCTCAGACGTTAAGTCCCATAGTGCTCAGAGCCATTTGAACTATTTTTTTGTCTTCTGGTGCAGCCTGTTCCGGCAGATTATCAGAAAAGAGAGTCACTGCTGATTCTACGACAGTGTCAGACAAGGCTGATGAGGTTGGAGTCTTGTCTTCCATGGGCCGATCAGTTGGTAGTGATGGTGAGAAGTTTGCATCAGTGAAGATACTCATGTTGACAGGCCCAATTCCCGTAACCTCAAACCCTTTGACTCCCAAGTATCGCAGAATTCAGAAATCCCGAACCAAAAAGAGATGCTGCTTGCCACAGGTTGATAACTTTTCCAGGGTAGGTTCTGAGCCACTTTCAAGTTTCTTGCTTACGGTATGAACTGAGGGGTTTCATTAGGGACACATCAAAGCGCCACAGCTTATGAGAAGAATGGGGTGAAGTACATAACATAACCATACCACGTTCTCTATCCAAGTCAATGACATGCAAACGTACGTAGAGTGACCACCACATTTTGTCTGGTTGACCTGGAAAGCAACACGAATTTACGAAACACTGCGTGAAAACCTCTGAGGTCATCCAGCCTGATTCACCGCCTTCTGCCCAACCATGTGCAGGAGGGCCCAATTAGAACTCCTTCTGCACGATTTTCCAGGAAGATCAGTATAGCAGACACGTTGGCACGGGCAGTTGAAACGCATATTGTAACCGTTACGGTTTCTCTCCTCTCTAATGATGTAAGAACGCCTACTTTACACTTTCTTTGGGAAGCAATTACCTTCGAATGCCTCTTTGGGATGACACATATACGAGTCTCGAGACAATTATAAATGCGACCCGCAGGCAGCTTGTACTTGTCAAAAGCTCAAAAAACTTGAAAACGTTTGCACGATTGAAACCCACTGCTCGGGCACCAAGGCAGCCTCCGGATTTCTAATAGTCAAATTCGGAAGCCTCGAAAGAAAATAAGTCGTCAGATCTTCACCACTGAAAGGCTAAAGCTCTGAACGCCTTCATTGTCAATCCAAACAATCTGCCTTCCATGTTTTTTAAATAACCAAAAGGTCTAACTCTTGCTCATTCGAGAAACGCGGGAAAGTTTTCCCTTTGACCTGTCAATCTGAAAAGTCTCATTCTGAAGTCTACTCTGAAATGCTCTCCCAAGAGTTGTTTCAAGAACATTGAACTGAATACTGACTTTCCTAAGTTCCATTTCCTTTTTCACGACAGCTGTAGACCAACTCTGACGATTAGTTTTGTGTTTGTATCTTCTAACCACGTATGAAAAAACAATTTGCACTAGCAAAAATATGGAAAACCAGAAAATATTGTAATGTATCTTAGAAGCATTAGAATAAGTATGAGTACTAAAGAGTAAGCACTGAGAAAGAAAAGTACGCTACTTGGGGCCGTTCCGTCCCTGTTCGTTCCGCCCCGAGCTGTGAGGTCAGTTGCAGTTAAAAACCCGCAAAGTGCTTTGAAAAATAAACGTCACCTAAACGCACTGAAATAAAGGCCTAGCATGCGGTTTGAGATTTTAAGAAAGAGAAAAATTGTGGATGCAGAATTTCCACTTACCTTGCAGATAAAGAGTTACTAATATTGGAATTTGCACGCGAAAAACAAGCATAGTCACGCTAATGGCACAACAGCCATACAGAAACTCTTCTACAACAGCTTCTTAGTATCCTTGTCGCTTGGATAACAGTTTCTGAAAGTGATTCAAGCGTACACCACTTTGCAGCCAAAATAAACCGCTAGTTCCGCTCTGGCCGTGGTTCTGTCCTGCCCCAGCTTCCCAGAATCTACTGCTCTGCTGCTGCTTGTAGAGAATACGGTAGATGATTTCCTGATCGCAGAATGCCAGACTCAAGAGTGTTTACCCGTGTTTTCGCTAGACTGCGCGAGACTAATGCATCCCCTGAAAGATGGACGGGCAGAAATGATCACATTTTTTGCCTACTAAACTCCCCTTTAGATTTTTGCCTGAGGATGGCTAAAGGCATTATCTGCAAAGAAGAAGTAACGCAGCAGACGAACAAATCGGATTATAAATAGTGCTACTCTTAAAAAAGACCGTCAAGACGACTTAAATAGAGCTACACGTGTACTGTCAGATGAACTGTCTTGGTTGCGTACAAACAGCTCTAATTACCGACCATTATCAACTGAGTACATGTTAACTGGAATATTGTATTCAAATTAGTTTATCCTACCAACTCCTCAGATATTTACTATTTCTCCTGAAACACCTCTATTATCATCGTCATCACTTTCCTGCACCATGAGCAATTCATTATTTTCTCCACGTTTTGCTATCGATCGCTTCTTTCTCGGTTGTTACACACTGACGAAAATGGGAATTTTTAGCTAATGGACGCCTACATAGCACGCTATCGAGCTAATATTCCAGTATTTTCATGACTGTGGAACATATTGATTAATATTTCATCCTCATACGAGCTTATTTTCAGTATTTTAGTTTAGAAAACAGCCATTCCTACAAAAGAAGACTGGTTAAGATTACTGGAAGCTGGGGTGAGATGTCAAGTTTCTATGGATCGTTTATGACTGCGATCACGGCGATTTGCATGGTGCATATTCAGAATCAACTGCGACATCGAGAGGCACTCTACAGCGTTCAGCGACAAGTCCTTTTTTTGTCTGTGGCGGTCAGATCGTCTTGGAGAAGGTTATTGGAAGCAGTAATTCTCGGGACCTACAGGTTTCCAGCTACTGGAACCATGGTTGTGGGTAGCTACTGGATATGATAGCATGTCGGGTTTGGTAACTGTTGAAATGTGGCTGAACACAATTCAGCATGAGACAAGAATTGTAAACCCTGTTGTCATATCCTTCAGGGCCAGGGTACGAAATGACATATTCCAGCACGATAATGCAGGTCCAAACGACGGTTAACAACGCGAACGTCTTCAAGAACGTGCGCATCCTTCACTCCCCTACCCAGTCCCACGATCTGTCACCCGTACAGCATGTCTGGGGTGCGATGGGATGACGTATTCTTTCATACTGGCCTGCAGCAATCAATCTTCATGGAACTACACAGCATGTACTTCAGGCAGAGCATAAATTCCTCAGGTTGGAATTCGGAGGCTGGTTGATGTCATGCTACAGAGAATACAAGAGTGTGTTTGTGTCAGTGGTGATAAATGAAAGGAATGAAAGATGAACCATTTATATCCATTACGTGATGAATGTCGCCACAAAGCCCGATAAATATCGGACTATGCTTCATGCCGTAATCCTTTCGCTTTCTGCAAGTATATTTAAATCCATTAAGCAGATCATTCAAGATCTGACTGTTCTTGTGTCCTTATCTTCGCGGCACATATCGTAAAATACATTTTAAAATTCTTTTTCGACGTACAAAAACCTTCAAGAACTGTAAGAATAATGTGCTGTTTGTAACATTCCCGAGGCAACAACTGCTTCAGTGGTTCACGAGCGCAACGTCGGAAAATGTGAAAGTTGAACAGTATTTCAACGAGACAACTGATCGTCCTCTTCAGGTACTTACTGATGTGTTGCTGCGGTCGCCCGCCAATATGCACTACTGGCCATTAAAATTGCTACACCACAAGATGACGTGCTACAGACTCGAAATTTAACGGACAGGAAGAAGATGCTGTGATATGCAAATGATTAGCTTTTCAGAACATTCACACAAGGTTGGCGCCGGTGGCGACACCTGCAACGTGCTGACATGACTTTCCAACCAATATCTGATACACTAACAGCAGTTGACCGGCGTTGCCTGGTGAAAAGTTGTTGTGACGCCTCGTGTAAGGAGGAGAAATGCGTACCATCACGTTTCCGACTTTGATGAAGGTCGGATTGTAGCCTATCGCGATTGCGGTTTATCGTATCGTGACATTGCTGCTCGCGTTGGTAGAGATCTAATGACTGTTAGCAGAATATGGAATCGATGGGTTCAGGAGGGTAATACGGAACGCCGGGCTGGATACCAACGGCCTCGTATCACTAGGAGTCGAGATGACAGGCATTTTATCCGCATGGCTGTAACGGATCATGCTGCCACGTCTCGATCCCTGAGTCAACAGATGGGGACGTTTGCAAGACAACAGCCACCTGCACGAACAGTTCGACGACGTTTGCAGCAACATGGACTATCAGCTCGGAGACCATGGCTGCGGTTAGCCTTGACGCTGTATCACAGATAGGAGCGCCTGCGATGGTGTACTCAACGACGAACCTGGGTGCACGAATGGCAAAACGCCATTTTTTCGGATGAGTCCAGATTCTGTTTACAGCATGATGATGGTCGCATCCGTGTTTGGCGATATCGCGGTGAACGCAGATTGGAAGCGTGTATTCGTCATCGCCATACTGGCGTATCACCCAGCGTGATGGTATGGGGTGCCATTGGTTACACGTCTCGGTCACCTCTTGTTCGCATTGACGGCACTTTGAACAGTGGACGTTACATTTCAGATGTGTTACGACCCGTGGCTCTACCCTTCATTCGATCCCTGGGAAACCCCACATTTCAGCAGGATAATGCACGACCGCATGTTGCAGGTCCTGTACGGGCCTTTCTGGATACAGAAAATGTTCGACTGCTGCCCTGGCCAACACATTCTACAGATCTCTCACCAACTGAAAACGTCTGGTCAATGGTGGCCGAGCAACTGGCTCATCACAATACGCCAGTCACTACTCTTGATGAACTGTGGTATCGTGTTGAAGCTGCATGGGCAGCTGTACCTGTACACGCCATCCAAGCTCTGTTCGACTCAATGCGCAGGCGTATCAAGGTCGTTATTACGGCTGGAGGTGGTTGTTCTGGGTAATGATTTCTCAGGATCTATGCACCCAAAGTGCGTGAAAATGTAATCACATCTCAGTTCTAGTATAATATATTTGTCCAATGAATACCCGTTTATCATCTACATTTCTTCTTGGTGTAGCAATTTTAATGGCCTGTAGTGTATGTGCTGGTTCGCTAGAAAAGCGCAGGCGTCAAGGAGTGAGATTACAGCGTCATCGTAGGGTTTCATAGAGCATGGCAACATCCAGTGCCCCCGCCGGAGAAACAGGCCACGTTCTCCGCACGTGCGCGCCCAGGTTAAGTGTCGATTCCGATTGCCCGTCGGTGTTGTCTCGTTTGATTCGTTCCTCTGCAGCCAGTGGTGCTTCAGTATCGCACTAATGGTTCCCCTGGCTTGCTAAGTCGTGTCTCTATTAATCAGCTAGTTACTTGTAGATATTTCGACTGCTTCTTTGTACATGAAGTTCCAGTACAGGGAGACGCAACCTTGGGTTGGAACCTCTTCCTCTCGGTAGTAACATTGGGCTACTTTCATGGTTGGAATCTGGACATGGAAGAGTTTCCAGTTGTCGCCATTATTGCCAGCTGTCCTTACTATTGCTAGCAGGCCTCCTGCCCATCATCCTTACCGCCTCTGCTACCAGTCGCCGCCTTTCCTCCCAGTCCTCGCTACCCGTCGTCATCGCCTCTGCTACCAGTCGCCGCCTTTCCTCCCAGTCCTCGCTACCCGTCATCATCGCCTCGGCTACCAGTCGCCACCGTTCCTCCCAGTCCTCGCTACCCGTCATCATCGCCTCTGCTACCAGTCACCGCCGTTCATCCCAGTCCTCGCTACCTGTCATCATCGCCTCTGCTACCAGTCGCCGCCTTTCCTCCCAGTCCTCGCTACCCGTCATCATTGCCTCTGCTACCAGTCGCCGCCGTTCCTCCCAGTCCTCGCTACCCATCATCATCGCCTCTGCTACCAGTCGCCGCCGTTCCTCCCAGTCCTCGCTACCCGTCATCATCGCCTCTGCTACCAGTCGCCGCCGTTCCTCCCAGTCCTCGCTACCCGTCATCATCGCCTCTGCTACCAGTCGCCGCCTTTCCTCCCACTCCTCGCTACCCGTCATCATCGCCTCTGCTACCAGTCGCCGCCGTTCCTCCCAGTCCTCGCTACCCGTCATCATCGCCTCTGCTACCAGTCGCCGCCGTTCCTCCCAGTCCTCGCTACCCGTCATCATCGCCTCTGCTACCAGTCGCCGCCTTTCCTCCCAGTCCTCGCTACCCGTCATCATCGCCTCTGCTACCAGTCGCCGCCTTTCCTCCCAGTCCTCGCTACCCGTCATCATCGCCTCTGCTACCAGTCGCCGCCGTTCCTCCCAGTCCTCGCTACCCGTCATCATCGCCTCTGCTACCAGTCGCCGCCTTTCCTCCCAGTCCTCGCTACCCGTCATCATCGCCTCTGCTACCAGTCGCCGCCGTTCCTCCCAGTCCTCGCTACCCGTCATCATCGCCTCTGCTACCAGTCGCCGCCTTTCGTCCCAGTCCTCGCTACCCGTCATCATCGCCTCTGCTACCAGTCGCCGCCGTTCCTCCCAGTCCTCGCTACCCGTCATCATCGCCACTGCTACCAGTCGCCGCCTTTCCTCCCAGTCCTCGCTACCCGTCATCATCGCCTCTGCTACCAGTCGCCGCCTTTCCTCCCAGTCCTCGCTACGCGTCATCATCGCCTCTGCTACCAGTCGCCGCTGTTCCTCCCAGTCCTCGCTACCCGTCATCAACGCCTCTGCTACCAGTCGCCGCCTTTCCTCCCAGTCCTCGCTACCCGTCGTCATCGCCTCTGCTACCAGTCGCCGCCTTTCCTCCCAGTCCTCGCTACCCGTCATCATCGCCTCTGCTACCAGTCGCCGCCTTTCCTCCCAGTCCTCGCTACCCGTCATCATTGCCTCTGCTACCAGTCGCCGCCTTTCCTCCCAGTCCTCGCTACCCGTCGTCATCGCCTCTGCTACCAGTCGCCGCCGTTCCTCCCAGTCCTCGCTACCCGTCATCATCGCCTCTGCTACCAGTCGCCGCCTTTCCTCCCAGTCCTCGCTACCCGTCATCATCGCCTCTGCTACCAGTCGCCTCCTTTCCTCCCAGTCCTCGCTACGCGTCATCATCGCCTCTGCTACCAGTCGCCGCCGTTCCTCCCAGTCCTCGCTACCCGTCATCATCGCCTCTGCTACCAGTCGCCGCCTTTCCTCCCAGTCCTCGCTACCCGTCTTCATCGCCTCTGCTACCAGTCGCCGCCGTTCCTCCCAGTCCTCGCTACCCGTCATCATCGCCTCTGCTACCAGTCGCCGCCTTTCCTCCCAGTCCTCGCTACCCGTCATCATCGCCTCTGCTACCAGTCGCCGCCGTTCCTCCCAGTCCTCGCTACCCGTCATCATCGCCTCTGCTACCAGTCGCCGCCTTTCGTCCCAGTCCTCGCTACCCGTCATCATCGCCTCTGCTACCAGTCGCCGCCGTTCCTCCCAGTCCTCGCTACCCGTCATCATCGCCACTGCTACCAGTCGCCGCCGTTCCTCCCAGTCCTCGCTACCCGTCATCATCGCCTCTGCTACCAGTCGCCGCCTTTCCTCCCAGTCCTCGCTACCCGTCATCATCGCCTCTGCTACCAGTCGCCGCCGTTCCTCCCAGTCCTCGCTACCCGTCATCATCGCCTCTGCTACCAGTCGCCGCCTTTCGTCCCAGTCCTCGCTACCCGTCATCATCGCCTCTGCTACCAGTCGCCGCCGTTCCTCCCAGTCCTCGCTACCCGTCATCATCGCCACTGCTACCAGTCGCCGCCTTTCCTCCCAGTCCTCGCTACCCGTCATCATCGCCTCTGCTACCAGTCGCCGCCTTTCCTCCCAGTCCTCGCTACGCGTCATCATCGCCTCTGCTACCAGTCGCCGCTGTTCCTCCCAGTCCTCGCTACCCGTCATCAACGCCTCTGCTACCAGTCGCCGCCTTTCCTCCCAGTCCTCGCTACCCGTCGTCATCGCCTCTGCTACCAGTCGCCGCCTTTCCTCCCAGTCCTCGCTACCCGTCATCATCGCCTCTGCTACCAGTCGCCGCCTTTCCTCCCAGTCCTCGCTACCCGTCATCATTGCCTCTGCTACCAGTCGCCGCCTTTCCTCCCAGTCCTCGCTACCCGTCGTCATCGCCTCTGCTACCAGTCGCCGCCGTTCCTCCCAGTCCTCGCTACCCGTCATCATCGCCTCTGCTACCAGTCGCCGCCTTTCCTCCCAGTCCTCGCTACCCGTCATCATCGCCTCTGCTACCAGTCGCCTCCTTTCCTCCCAGTCCTCGCTACGCGTCATCATCGCCTCTGCTACCAGTCGCCGCCGTTCCTCCCAGTCCTCGCTACCCGTCATCATCGCCTCTGCTACCAGTCGCCGCCTTTCCTCCCAGTCCTCGCTACCCGTCTTCATCGCCTCTGCTACCAGTCGCCGCCTTTCCTCCCAGTCCTCGCTACCCGTCATCATCGCCTCTGCTACCAGTCGCTGCCGTTCCTCCCAGTCCTCGCTACCCGTCATCATCGCCTCTGCTACCAGTCGCCGCCTTTCCTCCCAGTCCTCGCTACCCGTCATCATCGCCTCTGCTACCAGTCGCCGCCGTTCCTCCCAGTCCTCGCTACCCATCATCATCGCCTCTGCTACCAGTCGCCGCCTTTCCTCCCAGTCCTCGCTACCCGTCATCATCGCCTCTGCTACCAGTCGCCGCCGTTCCTCCCAGTCCTCGCTACCCGTCATCATCGCCTCTGCTACCAGTCGCCGCCTTTCCTCCCAGTCCTCGCTACCCGTCATCATCGCCTCTGCTACCAGTCGCCGCCTTTCCTCCCAGTCCTCGCTACGCGTCATCATCGCCTCTGCTACCAGTCGCCGCCGTTCCTCCCAGTCCTCGCTACCCGTCATCATCGCCTCTGCTACCAGTCGCCGCCTTTCCTCCCAGTCCTCGCTACCCGTCGTCATCGCCTCTGCTACCAGTCGCCGCCTTTCCTCCCAGTCCTCGCTACCCGTCATCATCGCCTCTGCTACCAGTCGCCGCCTTTCCTCCCAGTCCTCGCTACCCGTCATCATCGCCTCTGCTACCAGTCGCCGCCTTTCCTCCCAGTCCTCGCTACCCGTCGTCATCGCCTCTGCTACCAGTCGCCGCCGTTCCTCCCAGTCCTCGCTACCCGTCATCATCGCCTCTGCTACCAGTCGCCGCCTTTCCTCCCAGTCCTCGCTACCCGTCATCATCGCCTCTGCTACCAGTCGCCTCCTTTCCTCCCAGTCCTCGCTACGCATCATCATCGCCTCTGCTACCAGTCGCCGCCTTTCCTCCCAGTCCTCGCTACCCGTCATCATCGCCTCTGCTACCAGTCGCCGCCTTTCCTCCCAGTCCTCGCTACCCGTCATCATCGCCTCTGCTACCAGTCGCCGCCGTTCCTCCCAGTCCTCGCTCCCCGTCATCATCGCCTCTGCTACCAGTCGCCGCCGTTCCTCCCAGTCCTCGCTACCCGTCATCATCGCCTCTGCTACCAGTCGCCGCCTTTCCTCCCAGTCCTCGCTACCCGTCATCATCGCCTCTGCTACCAGTCGCCGCCGTTCCTCCCAGTCCTCGCTACCCGTCATCATCGCCTCTGCTACCAGTCGCCGCCTTTCCTCCCAGTCCTCGCTACCCGTCATCATCGCCTCTGCTACCAGTCGCCGCCGTTCCTCCCAGTCCTCGCTACCCGTCATCATCGCCTCTGCTACCAGTCGCCGCCTTTCCTCCCAGTCCTCGCTACCCGTCATCATCGCCTCTGCTACCAGTCGCCGCCTTTCCTCCCAGTCCTCGCTACCCGTCATCATCGCCTCTGCTACCAGTCGCCGCCGTTCCTCCCAGTCCTCGCTACCCGTCATCATCGCCTCTGCTACCAGTCGCCGCCTTTCCTCCCAGTCCTCGCTACCCGTCATCATCGCCTCTGCTACCAGTCGCCGCCTTTCCTCCCAGTCCTCGCTACCCGTCATCATCGCCTCTGCTACCAGTCGCCGCCGTTCCTCCCAGTCCTCGCTACCCGTCATCATCGCCTCTGCTACCAGTCGCCGCCTTTCCTCCCAGTCCTCGCTACGCGTCATCATCGCCTCTGCTACCAGTCGCCGCCGTTCCTCCCAGTCCTCGCTACCCGTCATCATCGCCTCTGCTACCAGTCGCCGCCTTTCCTCCCAGTCCTGGCTACCCGCCATCGCCATTTCTGCTACTCCTCTATGCCCATCATTGCCATTGCTGCCAGACATCGCCTTTGGTGCCACTCTTCGCTACCAGTCATAACATTAACCACCAGTCTTCGCCCTCGCCGCTGGACACCGACAGTGATCACCAGATCATGTCTTCACTGGCAGTCTTCGCCTCCATCTGCTAGTCACCACCGTTTTATCGTCTGCTTGTCACCACCGTCGCCCGCCTGATTCGGCCATGTATCAACCTACACCTACTACCTCCACAGTCATCTACTCATACCTGTACACCATGCTCTACTTACTTCTTTACTCCCATTCACTGCCCCCTTCTCCTCTTCCCTCGTTTCTCTCCTTGCCCACTACGCGGATGGCTCAGTCCATCTTCCCACTCGCACACAATGCAACCTCAGAGTTAATTAACTGCCCATTTGGAGGTGCCATCACTCCAGCATGTACTGCAGCTCCATTGCCACCTCCGCTGCCGCCACCACCACCACCACCACTCTCAGAACTGCCCCAGCTAGAATCGCCATCAGCCCCTACTGCTGTCCATTGCCACCGCCAGAAGCAGAACCACCACTCACACCTGCCCCAGCAACAATGAGACCTCTACCAACAGCATAAGCATAGCTTTGACCACATCAGCCACACCTGCATCACCCCTCTCACAGCCACATCAACAGCCTCTCCTTATTCTCCATAACTTCAACGCGATCTCTCTACCCTCATCCACCGTGCTACGGCGATCCCTTCCGTCTACCCCTTTCCTGGAGCTTGTTCTGAAGCAGATGCCACGTCAGCATCACCTCCTGCTACTCGTCGCCTTAGTGCAATGCGCCGTGAAACACAAACTCCAGCGTCACAATCACCTGGAAATTTTCAGTATTCATGTTGCGTTCACCTTCCTATGTTTCAGTCCAACTATTATGTTCAAACCTGTTGGCTAGAGAGCGGCTACATCACTGCTGCCAGGCAGCCCCCGCATGGGGGAATGAAATGATGATAAAGGTAAAGAAGTACGAGGAGGCAGACAGAAGGATCTTCTTCTCTCCGTAGTTCATGCTACATTCCGTGTGAAGACAGTGTTGAGGAACAACTGAAGATGACGAGCAGTTATCTCATTGAAATATTGTGCAGCTTTCACAATATTTTCCGACACTGAAGCTGTAAAAATAATGTTTACAAAATTCATAATTATTCTTCATTATTTCTACGGGGTGTTAAAAAAATCTCTCCGCAGTGCCGTATGATTGTTAGTGGAGCGTTCCGTATGGCGCAGTGAATATACCGAAATGAAACTCAGTGAAATACAAATTATTAATTTATTGAATACTCATTTTTACTTACAAATTTTCATATTAAATGTTGAAAGTGTCCCCGCTGATGTTGAATACACAATTCAATTCGTCTAATCATGTTTCCAAACACAAGCTGTAACATTTCTTCTTTAACAAAAGCAGTGAAAGTGGATATTGCAGTATTCAATTCATCGATGGATTTTGGACGGTTTTTCAAATGTTTCAAATGGCTCTGAACAGTATGGGACTTAACATCTGAGGTCATCAGACCCCTAGAACTTAGAACTACTTAAACATAACTAACCTAAGGACATCACACACATCCATGCCCGAGGCAGGATTCGAACCTGTGACCGTAGCAGCAGCGCGTTTCCAGACTGAAGTTGGACGGTTTTTATAGACAGCTGCTTTCGCTGAACCCAAGAAGAAAAAATCAGGTGGTGTTAGGTCAGGCGATCGTGGAGGCCAAAGACCCTGTGAAATTATGCGATCACCAAAAAGATCAGCAAGTAGTGACATTGAAACGCGAGCTGTATGCGTGGTTGCACCATCATATTGAAAATAACCGTTCAGTATTTCACTTAACACAGGTTCTCCTATGAATGGATACAGAATGTCACTACAGTATCGTAGTGCGCTTATTGTTTCGTTGAAAAATATGGGACGTCTAGAAATTGCAATCCAAACTCATATTTTCACAGAATGAAGTGGTTCCTCATGAATACACAATGGATTTGTAGTACTCCACATACGAGAATTTTGCAAGTTCATGTACCTGGATAAATGAAACCACGCCTTATCAGTAATAAACGTTTCATTAACAATATCCCTTCCATTTTGTTGAACGAAATTTTTGAACGATTGACAATAATGTAGTCTCTTGCCATGATCAGTACTTTTCAGTTCTTGGAAGACTGTCACTTTGTATGGGAAAAGTTCTAATTTTTTCCTTAAGCTGTGTGGGCTGTTCCGACACTAACATTGATTTCCTCGGCGAGTTTTCTTACTGACTTGTTCGGACTCTCTCACACAGTATCGCGATGTGGGAGTGTTGTCTACGGGAAAACTGAATTAAACGTTTGACGAACTGAAACTTGTATTTACCGCCAGCTTTGAACAATTGTTCGACTAAAAACACACGTTCTTCAATGGTTAGCATTTTAACAGTGACAAAAACGAAACAAACGAACAAAGGAACTAAACTTACACGTTCACGTCAACACGTAATGACACACATCAACGATACTATTGACGCCGGCTGAGATAAACGAAGCAGTGGGATGTTGGGAGAGTCCACTTGAAGGGGAGTAACCCAGGCAGGCGGACAGTCATACGGCGCGGCGGCTAACAATCATACGGCACTGCGAGAGACTTTCTGAACACCTCGTATAATTGTGTCCCCTTCTGTAGGTATTTGATTTAATCCCATTTTTTATCATGAATAGTCTCAGATTTCTGAAGCTTCTAATTATGCATTTTTCTCACTTCTAGAATACAGACATACCTTTAATTTTTGGTTCACTGTTGTGATACTCTGTAGCGAGTCGTGAAGACCAATTTGCACAGACTCGATCAAAAACCGAAGTTCCATTTGTGTAACAGATGGAAAGAAAACTTTTATCTAAGAACGAAAGGAAAAGCTACAGAATAAACTGTGGATAGTTATACAGAATGAAAAAGAAACGAAAAGGTATCAGAATGGCCTTTAATCAACAAACTAAAATATTCCCACACCTTGAAACGCCGGTTTAATGTGGCCATCGAATGAACATCGTGTCATACACTGATCTGGAAGTTCTCATCTTCCTTTGCTCCTCATTTCTAGTACTGAGTGACTTTATCAACGTTCTTTGAATTGAATGTATACGTATTTTACAATAAACTCTATAATACAGGCCTTAAAGAAGATAGGGGTTGTAACTTCATTTAATGTCTTCGTGTTGCGTCCTTCGTGAATGAAAACATCAACGGTGTCCTGTAAACTCTTGCCTTTTACTGCTTTTTGTATTGGTATAAATGAAATATGCAATGAGCATCTCTTGTTTCTGCTTGTTTATGGTTATCAAAACTTCGCTCCATGTTTAGCAACTTTTCCCGAATTGGCAAATATTTGTCCCTTTTCCAATGTATTTGTGTGTCTACTGCAAAAATTTCCTTTTATTTAATTTGCATTTTATGTTAGTAATGCCTGGATTTATTTACGAGGTACAATGGAAGCATTGTAGCTATCAATTTTTGTCTGGATAAAAGCAAAGATATTCCAAAAGAGAGTAGAACAGATCGATGGTTACCATAGATGTGTTTCTTCTATCGAGTACGTAAATTGAGGTTCACACGTTTTGAAACACGTAAACGCACTTCACTTTGTGCATTTCATCTTTACAGTGATTATTAGAGTGCCGAGATACTGAAAGAGTACTTTTGTGGATTGCTGAATGTAAAGTGGTAGTCAGTGACAACGCGTAACTACTGCTACGTTATGAACCAAGGGAACTACAGGTGTGGCAGACTAACGAGCGTAACGCTGCAGTCAGTACAAGAAAGCACTTTTCAAGAGTATCAACACGGATGTAAATGCAGGTCCTGACCACTCTACGGTGATTCCTAAAAGCCACCAACATCGGAATTCGTCACTCATCTGCTACAGATAAGCGACTCCTAAACTTTTTACTGATTATGAAGCTCTCCTTCGGAAAAAATACTGTCACGGTACTCAGAAATTATGTCTCTTTTGAATAAATGTTAATTCTGAAGTGTTCATTGCTGTAATTCAGCAGCCGCCCACTTTTGAATGTTTTATGCACCAGTAAACATTTCAGTAACCCAGCGTAATATACACAGAGAATCCTCATAAACTTGTTCCCATTTCATTTGGTGAATGCCTGAAGATATCGAACAGAATATGTCACCAAATAATAACGGGCAAAGGGGCAGGTAATTTTGTTGAATGGGTAATACTTTTAACAGAATATGACGCCAAATAAGAATGGGCAAAGGGGCAGGTAATTTTGTTGTGTGGATAATACCTTTAACCCTGTTATCAACCTAGATACTAAAAAGGAGTCGATATATTTATTTAAAGACATTTTAAAGCTCTTGAAAACATAAACACAGTGAAATCAAGCTTGCTATGTTGATATAGGGGTAGCGTCTTAAACTAGTAATCAAAACGTTCTGCTTAAATTCTGAACAAAACCCAGCAGCAATGGCAGACGAAGATCCTCTTTAAGGGAGTGCCATGCGCTTCACCCCGTAGTACACAATTATTATTGCCCTCTTGAGAATGGAGCTAAAACACTAGTACAGGCAGAACATTCACATTTACCTGATGCATGTGCTTTCATTCATTGAAGCATACGTTATTAAGAATCTCTTATCTCTTCCCTCAAGTGGATGTACCTCCACTGGACTGCACTTCCGGCCATATATGCTCATGACCTTTTTTGCTGCTTATCCTCTGAGAGATGGTTTCTTAGAGTTTGTCCCAACTTAGCTGAGTTACTGTTTTAACCAACAAGCTTGGGACTGTCAGTGATCTTACTTATGGTAACTACTTATGAAGAAACAGTCGCGGTAGCAAAATACACACATCAAAAAAGGTTTCCGAGAGTTCCAGAACCTGTGCAGAAAATTGGAATAGAGATCAACATAAACATCATTTCCGCCCTTTTTATTGCTCATGAAAACCACACATTGCATGTTGTACTACCACTCAGTGAAACCTTCAGAGGTGATGGTCCAGATTGCTGTACACACTGGTACCTCTAATTCCCAGTAGCACGTCCTCTTGATTGATGCATGCCTGCATTTGTCGTGGCATACTATCCACAAGTTCATCAAGGCACTGTTGGTCCAGATTGTCCCACTCCACAACGACGATTCGGCGTAGATCCCTCAGAGTGGTTGGTGGGTAATATCGTCCATAAACAGCCCTTTTCAATCTATCCCAGGCATGTTATATAGGGTTTACGTCTGGAGAACATGATGGCCGCTCTAGTCGGGCGATGTCGTTATCCTGAAGGAAGTCATTCACAAGATGTGCACGGTGAGGGCGCGAATTGTCTTACATGAAGACGAATGCCTCACCAACATGCTGCCGATATGGTTGCACTATCAGTCGGAGGATGGCATTCAGGTATCGTACAGCTGTTACGGCACCTTCCATGACCACCGACCCCACGTAACACCACCCCAAAACAGGAAGGAACCTTCACCTTGCTGCACTCACTGGACAGTGTGTCTAAGACGTTCAGCCTGACCGGGTTGCCTCCAAACACGTCTCCGACGATTGTCTGGTTGAAGGCATATGCGACACTCATCGGTGAAGAGAATGTGATGCCTGTCCTGAGCGGCCCATTCGGCATGTTGTTGGGCCATCTGTACTGCGCTGCATGGTGTCATGGTTGCAAAGCTGCACCTTACCATGTACGTCGGGAGTCAAGTTGCACATCATGCAGTCAATTGTGCACAGTTTGAGTCGTAACACGACGTCCTGTGGCGGCATTATTCATGATGGCGTCGTTGCTGTCAGGGTTCCTCCAAGCCATAATCCGTAGGTAGCGGTCATCCACTGCAGTAGTAGCTATTGGGCAGGCTGAGCGAGGCATCTCATCGACAGTTCCTGTCTCTCTGTATCTACTCCATGTCCAAACAATATCGCTTTGGTTCACCCCAAGACGCTTGGACACTATCATTGTTGAGAGTCCTTTCTGGCACAAAGTAACAATGCGAACACGATCGAACCGCGGTATTGAACGTCTAGGCACGGTTGAACTACCGACAACATGAGCCGTGTACCTCCTTCCTGATGCAATGACTGGAACTGATCGCCTGTCGGAAGACGTCCGTCTACTAGGCAGTGTTCTTGCATGGTTGTTTACATCTTTGGTTGGGTTTAGTGACATCTCTGAAGAGTGAAAAGGACTGTGTCTGCGACAGAATATCCACAGTCTATTTTCAGGAGCTCTGGGAACCAGGTTGGTGCACAACTTTTTTTGATGCATGTATCATCTATTTAAAATGACCGGTTTTGCCACCTACAGTGGCAGATTGATCGGAGCATCTGCTGGAATTGGCGACGTGCTGAGCTGAGCAGCTGCATGTTGTCAGGACTATAACTGCTCAGCACGTCGCTAGTTCCAGCACATGCTGCAATCAATCAGAAGATGGCCTACTGCAGGTTCTGCAAACAGTCATTTTAGATACAGGATATCTTATGATGTGATTGTTTCTTCCTAAGTAATCAGCAGCATTGCGCTGTGTATAACAAGAACAAGAGGTCACAGAATATTGATGCTCATGGTACATCTGTACTGATTACTTCCCACACTGAAGGAGATGTTAGTATTGGGACAAAGGCAGTGCAGCCCCACTCTGTATTGATGACAGATGTATCCAAGATGGCGGCGACGACGTCATCCAAGATGGTGATGTGCGGACTTGGCAACTGCACAGTCATCTATCTACATTTGAAATGATACTCGCAAAGTAGAGAAGGGGCGGTTTAGCTATGATACTGAAATTGGGGAAACAAGCTGTCACATAATGGGCCAGTGTTGAAATTACTCTAAAATTGGTAAAATTTTTCGTACTGTCAACTGTGGTGCTTATTATTACAGTACATCGGCGGTGTCTTTTCCATCCCATCCATCCACTGACAGGCTGTTGGTTACCACATTATGATTGACTGACAACGCTTCTTTGAGTTGGTAAATGAGTTTTGTGGATGGGTGACACCTTCTGGTGGTTGCTATTACCGAAACAGTGATCGCGTACATGAGTGCAATATGAGGAATCAGTCGAAACAGAACGCAGAGCCATTAGCTATTCCATCACTGCGATATATGAGTTTAAATGTAGAGGTACCCCAGTTGACCTATCTTCCCTCCAAAATTCGAACTTCCCACCAGGGGGACTTGGCAGGGGGTGTGGCGGTTTCCCTTCCATCTTCGGTAATGGTACTCATGTCATCAGCTGACGTCACAGCAGCCATTTTGAATGACGTCAATTGCTTCACAGTGCAACATCTTGGATAATTGTACTTTAGGGTGATGTCCTTGTCTGCGAGAGACCATGGATCAGAACGTCTTAGGGTCAGTTTAGAACCTGACACAGACCTCGAAGTCGTGGTATAAAAATAAAATGTTTGCCAGTGTGCAAAGCGTGTTGGAAAATAATGTTTCAAAAACTGGGCCACAGGGTCTCTTGTGACTTACAGTATAGTCTGCGGGATACGATAATCCTCCCAGAGTACAGGTGATGGAAATTTAAACTGGTTTGTGCAGTTGATCAATACCTGTATATTTAATAGGAACGTCACATTGTGCTCGATGCCTACATGCATGCGGTATTTGATTTCGATATAAGGGAGGAGAGAGAATGTGTTAAAAATGTTATCTAGTTCTCTATTGGATGAAGTTAGTTCATAATTTTCCTCTGATGCATTGTGCAGAATGCCGAAGATATATGTTGGGGAGATAGATGTGAATGGACATGGATCTGTAGTATCTGTATCTAGTTTGGGGACATGCCACAATGCGCCCATTTCCACCGAATGGTCAAAACACGGTCCTATCGCACTAACTCAGGTCACTCTGTTTCTACACAGGTTGCATGAGGTGGTGGATGAGGCTCTCTCCGACTTCTACTCAGTTCTCAATTAAGTTGGAACGATCATGTGCGCAAAGCTGCGGAAATGGTAGCAGATGCAGGATGCTTAGGGACTGAGGTGACTCATTTCGAGATACGAGAGTCCAGAAATATGATTCACTTGTAGCTGTAATCATTAAATGACTTCTCCATAGAATCGAATGCAGGTATGTGGTTGAATGGAAAGACTTGATTCCAAATCCCAGACAGCATTTCTACCGAAAGCGTAGCACAAGAAATCTGAAGAGCTACTGTACATTTCTTACGCTGTTTTTGATCCATCTCAACCAACCATCGCCTATAACTCAGTGGATATATCGCAGAACCTCTGACATGGCATCGAGACTGAATGCGTTACAAATACTGGAGAAATATCTAGTGACAGCGGCGTGATGGGGTTGCAAATATCAGTTTCATACCACGGTCCTTAGCCGAATCACTTTCAAAATTCGGTAATTTTATTACGAGGGTGCACTGTCGGCGACGTGTAACCACACTGTTGGTGTGGTAATATACGCTACGGCGATCACCATCTCTGTATTTGTCTGGAAAAACCACTTGATTCATAGGTAATGCCACACGTGGATTTATAAAGCTGGTATAGCTTTTAACATGGCTACTTGCACATGTAGAACCAAGACCGCTTGTGACAGTAACATACAGTAGTTGTCGGGATCGATTTTTTTAACATCTGGTGGTTTGTAGGAAGATTAGGCCTCTGTTTCTAAGACACGGTGGTACCACTCGCAAGAAAAACTTATGGGACATGTCTACCCACCACTGATTTTCGGTCAGTATTATTTTGTATCATCTGCAATCATTTATTGGCCAAGTATTATACTTAGTAGTAGGGGATGGGTGATACGTTCACCTTGAGCATCAGGCTTATGAAGTATGTGTCTGTGTTTCGACATGTGCAACAGAAAAGACTATGTACAGTCGTAAGGAAGGTCTGGATTTGACGTGGAATACTGTGACAGCAAAGGGAAGAGTATGTCAGATCATAAGAATGGTACAGATATTTCTATTTCCAGAGCCACAGCCGTCAGCAGGGTGTATTTCCGATACTTCGCTCATTGTCGAGTGTCGTTCAACTGAGACTGCCATCATAACATTTAATTATAATTACAGGGATAAAGTATATATGAGACCGGTTTTTATCCTAGGACGATTCTGTCTATGCTCGTTTGGCGTGCAGCGCCGGTGACTTGTGGCAGGAATGATTCACGTTTCCTGTTAACTGTAGGAGCCGCCTGAAGTCAGAGGCCTGTTGGAATGTAGGAATGTAGCTGGCTTAACTGTTGTCCCCTAAATGGCCAAATAGCGAACTATAGCTTTCGTGATCGCGTGGAAATTTGAGAAGATTCGATATGGACGTGTGTTTGCGCTGGACCATTATTCCCTCCCATGCAAAGTGTTCAGTTGACTGTTTTTGCACATTTCGCTCCTTTATTTGGTTGAGGGAACATCGCTTGTGGTGTGTGCCTCTGGCACGTGAAAGACACGTTTGCTAGTTCTCTAGACAAGGGATACGGCTTAGTTGACTTTGTAAATTATAGGGATGATTTGGAATCTGTTACAGCACCAACAGCGGTATTTGCATGTGGAAATATCAGTTTCCTCTATTTGTTTGGGGTTCTCATGTAAAGGTCTTTGCAGACGGGATAAGTTTCTAGTTACTCAGTGGTCTACAGCACACTCCACTCGCTAAAGTTTCGGGTTTGTAGAGAAATAATTTCCAGTCTATATCTTCGGAAATATGTTGCGTGAGCGATCATTAGGATACTGCTGTGTACTTGATACCGAGAATTAGTTCGAAAATAGTATAATATAAAGGTAAACCGTGCAGAAATACGTTTTCTTCTAATCCCAGAGTCTGGAGATGGGTGCAGAAAAACGAGCAAGCAAGCAGGTCTGGACCACAAATACTAATGCGTTTGTGTCGAGGGGGAACGAGCCTGAATTTATAGAACAGTTCTGAGAGTGACTTTGGTCCGCTCAGGGCTCACCGGTTACCTGTCGGGAGTGGATGACTGCCGACCTTGCTGGGAAATATCTAGTGCTGTGAGGGGTCCATACGGTGCCGTCTGTCGTCGTGGTATATGTACGAATGATGTAAGACGGCTGATTTTGTATGGAAGAGGATACAAATTATATGTTTACTACATCGACACAGTAGGCGGTGATATATTGCTGGGTTGGAGATCGGTTCCACGCTCTAACGTTCGAGCTCTTGTCCTCAGTGGGAGAACAGTGTAACTGAGTAGGAGTCTTTCTGTATTTGATGATCTGTAGGACACTTTGCAAGGTTTAATTCTCAGTGCAAAATGGCGATCTGTGTCAAATAGTTTTTTTTGCCACTGAAAGTCTCGCCTGCAGAAAGAAAAAGAAAAGTCAGATGGTGCACAGGCGGCATCAGTAATTCGGCGGTCAAATTCGATAAGAGCCAATCATAATGCTCAATTCATTCACAGGAGATCCTTTGTGCTGGGGAGTAGGAGTGTCTACAGAGTGGTGAGAACGTTTGCGTATGTTGAAAGGAGGAAGGGTAACAACTGATGGACAGGATGCCACATTAGGATCACAATAAAGAATGCATTCGATGTTATTCTGCGCTATTTTCGTAAACAGGTTCTGTTAGAGCAAGAATTTCCGTCCATACAAGCTGAGACATCACGAAAGCGAGCGTTAACTATTTCTGGGGCACTATACAGGGTGATTCAAAAAGAATACCACAACTTTAGGAATTTAAAACTCTGCAACGACAAAAGGCAGAGTTAAGCACTATCTGTCGGCGAATTAAGGGAGCTAAAAAGTTTCATTAGTTGTACATTTGTTCGCTTGAGGCGCTGTTGACTAGGCGTCAGCGTCAGTTGATGCTAAGATGGCGACCGCTCAACAGAAAGCTTTTTGTATTATTGAGTACGGCAGAAGTGAATCGACGACAGTTGTTCAGCGTGCATTTCGAACGAAGTATGGTGTTAAACCTCCTGATAGGTAGTGTATTAAACGTTGGTATAAACAGTTTACAGAGAATGGGTGTTTGTGCAAAGGGAAAAGTTCTGGACGGCCGAGAACGAGTGATAAAAATGTAGCACGCATCCAGCAAGCATTTGTTCGCAGCCCAGGAAAATCGACTCGCAGAGCTAGCAGAGAGCTGCAAATTCCACAATCAACTGTATGGAGAGTCCTACGAAAAAGGTTAGTTATGAAACCTTATCGTCTGAAATTGGTTCAAGCACTGTCTGCAGCTGATAAGATTAAAAGAATAGATTTCTGTGATTTTATCCTTGCTCAAATGGAAACAGATGAATCTTTCGTTTCAAAGATTGTGTTTAGTGATGAAGCAACTTTCCACGCTAACGGGAAAGTCAACCGTCACAATGTCTGTATATGGGGCACTGAGAATCCGCGGGAAACAACTCAGTATGAACGTGACTCGCCTAAGGTGAACGTTTTCTGTGCCATTTCAGCCAATGAAGTTTTTGGTCCCTTTTTCTTCGAAGGTGCGACTGTAACTGGACTAAATACTCTTTGTAATGATGTATAACAGAAGGTTATATTATGTTTCTTTCATTAAATACACATTTTTAAAGTTGTGGTATTCTTTTTGAATCACCCTGTACAATTTCCGAGAGTTCGACTTGGTTCTTATTTTAGATAGCCATGTGGCTTCAGTATGACATTGAGAACATTGCTAGATATGCTCGTTTGTAGCTATGAACGCGCACTTTGCGGTGTTGCGTCAGCCACGCTGGGCAGTTACGCACAGTTAGAAGCGTCTCGCATGTCGCGCTAGGAACAATGCACCCTGTGCTATTCGGTGACCTGGGGATAGGTATCACATGAGTAATGGTAAAACACATTTGCTGCCCAAAGGTGTCTCGCATATGGGACTGGCGTAAGTGCACATTGGAGCTATGGGACGTCAGTATAACACTCGGATAACTGTAACTGTGTATACGAAAATAGAAGCAACTTTCACCTGCTCGCTGCAGTTAGAAGTTGCGTGAGAGCAATGGATGGCATTGGCTTGCGTCCAGTGGTGGCTCGCGGTGGTGTCGGCTCTCTCTGCAAATAGGTCTCTGCTCCCATCCGGCCACGTCAGCAGTGGTGCCTAGGTGAACACGTATTTCGAGAGGAATTTCTCAGGTACCAAGTATGAAAGGGATGTCACAGCCTCATGCTTGAGGGCGCCTGTGCATGGTTTGACAGGTGATGGCCGCGTCACTTCTAGGGGGTTGCCGCTAGCCTCCTGTGCGGTCTAGTGGACATGGGGTGGGCGGTGCTTGCACACTTTGATTGCGTGACTGTTGCATTTTTTGCTAGCAGGTCTGTCGGCTGTGCTATGTGTTATTTGGACAGTTTACGAGTTGATTTCGTGTCTGCACATCAGTGAACTGCATTATTTTGGAGGAGTTTGCCTGTCTGTACTGAAATTACTTCAGTAATTTAGGAGTTGTATTTAGAGCGTTATTTAGGAGTAGCATACAGGGCTGTGTGGTGTGCTCCTGAGCATGTCACAGCATGTGTTTTGTATCAGTATGATAAATATACAGGGTGATTCAAAAAGAATACCACAACTTTGGGAATTTAAAACTCTGCAACGACAAAAGGCAGAGCTAAGCACTATCTGTCGGCGAATTAAGGGAGCTATAAAGTTTCATTTAGTTGTACATTTGTTCGCTTGAGGCGCTGTTGACTAGGCGTCAGCGTCAGTTGATGCTAAGATGGCGACCGCTCAACAGAAAGCTTTTTGTGTTATTGAGTACGGCAGAAGTGAATCGACGACAGTTGTTCAGCGTGCATTTCGAACGAAGTATGGTGTTAAACCTCCTGATAGGTGGTGTATTAAACGTTGGTATAAACAGTTTACAGAGAATGGGTGTTTGTGCAAAGGGAAAAGTTCTGGACGGCCGAGAACGAGTGATGAAAATGTAGCACACATCCAGCAAGCATTTGTTCGCAGCCCAGGAAAATCGACTTGCAGAGCTAGCAGAGAGCAGCAAATTCCACAATCAACTGTATGGAGAGTCCTACGAAAAAGGTTAGTTATGAAACCTTATCGAGGCGATGGATCGGCCGCCAGGCAGCCCGTGACAGAGCACTTCATCACTGGCCTCCAAGAAGCGTTGATCTTACCCCCTGCGATTTTTTCTTATGGGGGTATGTTAAGGATATGGTGTTTCGGCCACCTCTCCCAGCCACCATTGATGATTTGAAACGAGAAATAACAGCAGCTATCCAAACTGTTACGCCTGATATGCTACAGAGAGTGTGGAACGAGTTGGAGTATTGGGTTGATATTGCTCGTGTGTCTGGAGGGGGCCATATTGAACATCTCTGAACTTGTTTGTGAGTGAAAAAAAACCTTTTTTAAATACTCTTTGTAATGATGTATAACAGAAGGTTATATTATATTTCTTTCATTAAATACACATTTTTAAAGTTGTGGTATTCTTTTTGAATCACCCTGTAGTATCTCAAATACATCCCTAAATAAATTGTTCCAAAATAAATAAAGTACACTCCTTCCTCTCTCCAGCAGCCCAATGCAGGCTGAGTCATTTTCCCCTCCAGACAGCCATCTTGGGTTATGTCACTGAATGGACAAAAGCACCCTCTGGTGACATTACTGTGTACTTGGTCCAGAGCTCGTGGTGACCACACTGTTTCCTGCCTTTTCCCCCACCATCTTGGATTATGTCGCAGAACAGATGACAGTGCTCCTGGTGGTGGTACTGTGTACAACTCCCGGACCTCTTCGTGAAGACACTGTTTTCCGCCATCTTGGATAGTCATCAGCTGACATCATGGCGGCCATCTTGGATTACGTCACGGAATGGACGACAGCGCCCTCTGGCGGTGGCACTATGTACTAGGTCAGTTGGAATCTGGACCCCATGGTGACTACACTGGATGGCTGTACTACATCCGATTGTTGAAGTAAAGATTGGTGTATGCATAATAAAGACTTATGACCAGCACCGATCGAGTCCTTTTCCCGCCAAGCCCTAGAAAGTGGTGGTGGGCAGGCGACTTAGGTTAGCGGAAGTAGCCCAAGTGACCTACTTTACTGCCTCTAATTGTTTAAATAAAGACTGAAAATGAAGACTTATGTCCAGTGCAGGCCGAATCATCCCCCACACCATTTCCTAGGATGAGGTGGAGGTCAGGTGACTTAGGCTAGTGGAGGTAGCCCAAGTGCCCTTTCTTTCACGTCGTTTTCTTCAGTTAGTAGAGATACGCGATTTGACCTATCTTCCGGCCAAAATTCAAACTTCCCGCCAAAAGGCTCCATCTTGGACGACGTCATGGCCGCCATTTTGGATGATGTCATGCACTGTCATCAAGTCTACACGCCGCCATCTTGGATGACATCATCGCCATCATCACGGATACTTCTGGCAACAATGGAGGGTGGGGCCGCACCGCACTCGTCCCAATACTGATGTTTCGTCAAGCACAGACCGTTAAAGTAACACTATAAATGTTTAACTATATGGGACGACTAGTTACCAGCAAGCTCTTCGATACCATAATGTTTCAGTTTCACTAAGAGAGATCTGTGATTTGCGCAGTCAAATTCTGTTTGAGAAATTGCGGCAAATCCAGTTAACGAATACTTCGTCAGTTAAACTGTGCATCACCTGAAATGTGAACTGAAAATAAATGATGTCTGAAGAGATCCCTTCGAAATCCAAATTGGAACCAAATCCTAACAAGGGAACCTCCCCATCGCACCCCCCTCAGATTTAGTTATAAGTTGGCACAGGGATAGGCCTTGAAAAACTGAACAAAGATCAATCGAGAAAACAGGAAGAAGTTGTGTGGAACTATGAAAAAAATGAGCAAAATATACAAACTGAGTAGTCCATGGGCAAGGTAGGCAACATCAAGGAGAGTATCAGCGTATGAGCGCCGTGGTCCCGTGGTTAGCGTGAGCAGCTGTGGAACGAGAGGTCCTTGGTTCAAATCTTCTCTCGAGTGAAAAGTTTAATTTTTTATTTTCAGATAATTATCAAAGTTCAGGCACTCACACATAATCAACTTCGCTCTCCAAAATTCAAGGACATCTTCAGATTTGCTTGGACATATACAGGATTTAACGGTCTACGCATGGAAACATTTGAAAACGTAAAAAACATATCTTTTGACAGAGCACAGGGAAAACTGTGCGATTGTGAAACGTTTGCATTCATTTGTTGCAGTTTATGTGACAAATTCTTATGTTTTCATCACTTTTTTGGGAGTGATTATCACATCCACAAGAAAACCTAAATCGGGCAAGGTAGAAGAATCTTTTTACCCATTCGCCAAGTGTGCAAGTTAGGTGGGTCGACAACATATTCCTGTCATGTGACGCACACGCCGTCACCAGTGTCGTAAAGAATATATCAGACGTGTTTTCCTGTGGAGGAATCGGTTGACCTATGACCTTGCGATCAAATGTTTTCGGTTCCTATTGGAGAGGCACGTCCTTTCGTCTACTAATCGCACGGTTTTGCGGTGCGGTCGCAAAACACAGACACTAAACTTATTACAGTGAACAGAGACGTCAATGAATGAACGGACAGATCGTAACTTTGCGAAAATAAAGAAAGTAAAATTTTTACTCGAGGCAGGACTCGAACAAAGGACCTCTCGTTCCGCAGCTGCTCACTCTATGATGTTGCATATCTCACACATGGATTACTCAGTTTGTATATTTTGCTTATTTTTTTCATAGTTCCACACAACTTCTTCCTGTTTTCTCGATTGATCTGTGTTCAGTTTTTCAAGGCCTATCCACTGTGTCAATTTATAACTAAATCTGAGGGGGGTGCGATGGGGAGGTTCCCTTGTAAGTAAATAGACTATAGTAATAGATTTCTCAAACTTTTTGTAAATAAATGGAAAGAACTGTTCTGTAAGAGGTCGTATTGAGCTCCAGAAATAGTCTGCTTATGAGACGTAATCAGCAGCTCTAAGTTTGACACAGGCTAACGCTGATAGTTGTGAACTGTTTACAGCAGAAAGATGAGTGACCGTAATCACTGCTCACGAAAGTGTTTTCTGTAATTCGGTGTTGACAGTAAAAACTTGGGCTCACAAATACATGTAATTTAGAAAATGGCTGTCGTAATTGAGAAAGCCGCGGTTAGGACCCAGAGTCTGGTCATCAGCGCCTCTCCGCCCTGTTATCATTACATTACGAGAAAATGACGCGCGCACAACGGAAGTTTGAGGCATTTCGGTGTAACGGCATTGTGCAAGAGGAAGATGACAATTAAAACCAGCAGTGCAGTGCTTCCGCGATACTGGACTGCAGTTACGACTTACCATATCACGTTGCTAATACATAACGCCCTGAAACTGTAAGATACATGCGATACAGGGTCTGCAAGTGAGTATTCTGATACGGGAAACCAACGGCTGGAAACGACTACTTCAGTTTTTACGAAGCAATTGGTTATAAATCGATTCCATAAGAAAAAATGCCGGTCGCAACGAAAATTGTGATACCACTTTGAAACTTAATACAATATCGCCTATGATAGGTCTTAAGTCGAGTGTAGCACTGTCTACAGTTCACAACTGGTTATCAAAGAGCGCACATATGTCGTTAAACGAACTAGAAAGCAGGTATTTAATGTGTGGTGCAGCTAGTTGTAGTTTCCTGGGAGCTGGACGAATGTACAGAGAAAGGTTTTGCAATTCGCGTCCCCTTTATTCGAATAAATTTACCACTGTGGATAGAAACTCCCGAGAAACCGGGTCATTCAAGTCAACAAATAATTTTTCGCATCGTAGAATTTGGGTAATTTGAGCAATTACACCTCAATCATAAGTAAATTAGGCAAGCAATGAGGCCAATTGGTTTTGAACGAGATGTTGAGTACTACCATTTGGTTATGAAGTGCCGAATTACAAGAGATAATTAAAGTTATAGTGAGTAGAATTTTTGTTTGTCAATTCATGTTTTTCATTATGTTTACTTTAAAATGCATATTCCAACTTCATAAATTGTTTGTAAAAGATACAGTAATCAATGTTCTAAAAACTGCGTAGTTTATACTTCACGAAGAAAATTTCCTTAAACTTTGATAACTACACTCCTGGAAATTGAAATAAGAACACCGTGAATTCATTGCCCCAGGAAGGGGAAACTTTATTGACACATTCCTGGGGTCAGATACATCACATGATCACACTGACAGAACCACAGGCACATAGACACAGGCAACAGAGCATGCACAATGTCGGCACTAGTACAGTGTATATCCACCTTTCGCAGCAATGCAGGCTGCTATTCTCCCATGGAGACGATCGTAGAGATTCTGGATGTAGTCCTGTGGAACGGCTTGCTATGCCATTTCCACCTGGCGCCTCAGTTGGACCAGCGTTCGTGCTGGACGTGCAGACCGCGTGAGACGACGCTTCATCCAGTCCCAAACATGCTCAATGGGGGACAGATCCGGAGATCTTGTTGGCCAGGGTAGTTGACTTACACCTTCTAGAGCACGTTGGGTGGCACGGGATACATGCGGACGTGCATTGTCCTGTTGGAACAGCAAGTTCCCTTGC